>NW_022146504.1:2817937-2960707 GCF_002938485.1 Sitophilus oryzae
TCTTTTTCTCTCTCTGTAGCCAATTCCTACACTCTGACTTCTGTTTTAAATTATTTTGTTTATATTCAAATTGGAGTCATTCTTGTGTTATATATTCGTATTGTTTGAATTTTACATAGTTATATCGTTGGTTATATTGTTTTCATTCCTATATGGGTATATTTTCTATATTATTATATTTATTTTGAAAAAAAAAAAAAAAAAAAAAAAAAATAAAAATATCTTCAAAATGAAAAAAAATTGCATCATTGTATTATCATGGAATAATCAGTAATGGAATAAATTATCATGGAATAATCAGTAAATCTTATTCCATATTATTTTTCGCTCGTTTAAATAGACGCCTAAAAATTATGACGTCACTTATTGTGTATTTGACTGGATAAGCACTAGATGGCGTACCTAAAGAATCATATTGGAGGCTTACCTACTTCTTCCGTAACCGGAATATTACTTCCTGGTTAAATTATTTTTTTTTATTTAATTTATGCTATTTTTATTTGTATTTACATTAAAATCATATATTCATTTCAAATTTTCGCGTATAGTTCCGAAACGTTGAAAATTAAAGAGAATAAAAAAAACATTTTTATAAATAAAATATTATGTCAGGATTGTTTTGTTTCATCATTGTTTTCTTTATGGAGGATTTTAACAGCTGTACCCTGAACTTGTAATCTTCATTATTAGTCATAGAAGAGGACATTTTTGCGGTAAGTATTGTACGATACTTTCTTTCTTTGATATGTTTACAACCATAAACTAGAAATAAAATGACCGAACAGTAGTCGTCGCTCCATATTCAAGCAAGTCGAAAGCGCAGGCTGCGCAAAGCGTTGCATCGCTTGTACAGGGTGGTCGAAATTGGTCTGTTTTAACAGAGAAAACCTATTTCCTGACTAGATAAAGCAAAACCGACATAGATGTCATGGGCTCGATTTCTGAGAAACGTTTAATGGCCTAAACCGCCTGTTCATATTTTCACTGCCAACCGAGATACGGAGTCTTTTTGAATTTTTTTCCATTTGGAAAACTGCCCATAACTTTTGTATTTTCCGGAATAATAAAGTTCTGTAAAAACGTTCTTAAGGCACTTTTTTAAGCACAATCCAGTGGCGTAGTCATTTTTTTCTAAACTTACTTTTTTAGTCAGAAATAATAAAAAATATAATTTTTTAAATGGAACTCGTAGTTGACTATGAACTTAAAAAAATGCTGGCGTTTAACTCTTTCCAACGATATAAAGTTTTGTGTATTTTTTTCTAAAAATGAGAGAAATATTACGTGTTTTATCTTTGTACCGAAGCGGGCCCTGATTTTTTGTTGACCTATAGTTGCCTAAATATTTTTTATTACAATTTAATATTCTATATCATTATTTATCTGCATAATTAAAGACTTGAAAAGGTAAATCAACATTCTATATTAGTATTACCATTTACAATTAAAAAGCCAGGGTTACAACTGCACTATTAAATGGATAATTTAGAGAGAATTGAATTGGAACAAGGGATCCCATATCTTGGCCTGCTAGGTCCTGTGATGTAACCCCTTTTGACTTTTTTTATGGTGGAAATTAAAAGGCCTTATATATAAGGGAAGAACCATTGGGACAAGAGAAGGAATTACAGAAGACTAGGCAAGCTTTTGGACTTATTACACCAGTTCGCCTAATAAATTGTTGTAACTCTCTGCGCAAAAGATGTTTTGGGCACCCCTTAACATCTTTGATTATTTTTTTTTAGAAAACTATATTCGTCACTCAAAAAATACTTTTTTTAGTTTTATTCTTTGTTTATTGTGTCGATTTCAATTGTAATTACTAATACTAATATAGAATGTTAATTTACCTTTTCAAAAGTTTTTAATTATGCAGATAAATAATAATATAGAATATTAAATTGTGATAAAAAATAATTAGGCAAATAGGTCAACACATAATCAAGGCCCGCTTCGATATAAAGATCAAAAACCTAATATTTCTCTAATTCTTAGAAATAGATGTCGATAACTTTAGATCATTGGAAAGGGTAAAACGCCTGCATTTTTTTAAGTTCATAGCCAACTATGATTTCCATTTAAAAAATTATATTTTTTATTATTTCTGACAAAATGAGCAAGCATAGAAAAAAACTGACTACGCCACTGGATTGTGCCTAAACAAGTGCCTTAATAACGTTTTTACAGAATTTTATTATTCGGCAAAAAAAAAAGTTATGGGCAATTTTCAAAATGGTAAAAAATTCAATAAGACCCCGTATCTCAGTTGGCAGTGAAAATATCAACAGGCGGGTTACGCCATTAAACGTTTCTCAGAAATCGAGCCCATGGCATCTATGTCGGTTTTGCTCTATCTAGTCAGGAAATAGGTTTTCCCTGTTAAAACCGACCAATTTCGACCACCCTGTACAAACAGAGTGTCCCATTTTGGTTGAAATCAAACGGTATCTCCGTTATTCGTGAAGATAGAAGGGTGCGGTTTGCACAAACCTCTGCCCCTTTTTTGCCAAACGGAAGATGCTGTCAACAAAATTTTCATAGCCCTCGTCGTTTCTGAGCTACAGGGTCTTTTTAAAAAGTTTGCAATTTGGAACAGCCCCCGTATCTCCGTTATTATGAATGATATCCAGAAGGTGAAAACTGATTCTTGTAGAACTTTTTACGTAGAATACAGTGGCGTAGTCTGTTTTTCTAGGAAAAAAATATTTTTGAAAATATGAACTAAAGTTATGTTTTTTCAAATGGAATACCCTGTATATTTATAAATCAAATAATCCGCTTTGCTATGAGCTTCTCAAAAATATATATCACTCTATATTTATTTTCACTATTTACTGCAATGTTTAAAATATATCATTTTCTTATTAGTAGGCCGTGATAAATACAAAAAATCAAAATGGTATTTACTAAAATAGTCATACACATATTAGAATTTTATTTGGAATTGATATATTTTACTTTTGAATTGTTACCACTGAATCTCTGAATATATTTTTTTTTTGTTTTATAACGAGATGGGTTTGCAAATATCTAAAAGCTTGCATTATTAAAGCATTTCCAGGTGTTCGACATTGTATTAGTTGCCACGATATATTTCATATTTCAAAAATCCACAAATTCAGAAATCGAGAACTGACAAATCCGGGAATCAGGGAGACCATCATATGCCATCAATTCTAATATTTTCGTTGTAAGTTAAGTTGTGTGGGGGAGCCCCATCTTGCTGAAACTATATTTTACGTAAATTAGCTAAAGGAATATTTAAAAGTTCCGATACGATAGCTTCCAAAATTTACAAATAGCGGTAGAGAGTTAAGTTTTCCTAATATATAAAGAATTTGTTAGTGGCTCTCAAAATAAAAGAAGAGACAGATAGAAGTATATACTTTTAATAATTCTTTAGTTTCTTTTATTATGAATCATGGCCTACTAATAAATATGAATATGATCTTAATATATTTTTTTAAATATTGCAGAGTTGGCAATGAAAATAAATATAGAGTGATATATAGTTTTGAGAAGCTTATGACAAGTCAGATCTTATAATTTATAAATATACAGGGTGTTCCATTTAAGAAAACAACTTTAGTTCATATCTTAAAAAATATTATTTTCGTAGAATAACAGACTACGCCACTGTATTCTACGTAAAAAGTTCTACAATAAACAGTTTTCACCGTCTCGATACCTTTAACAATAACAGAGATACAAGGAGTGTCCCAAATTGCAAAATTTTCAAAAAGACCGTGTAGCTCAGAAATGAAGAGGGCTATGAAAATCAAGTTGGGAGACGTTACAAAAATTAAACTATAAATCTAGGGAAAATAATTCTGAAATATTATCTGGCTAACTCAGGAATTTAACAAGCATAGAGAGATCCATCTGTAACAAATAGTGATGGGTTGTTATTTAACTAACTGTTATTTTATAACAATTATTTAGAAATAACATAACGCAACCGTTACTACTTCTAAAAAATAACAGATATAAAATAACGACACGAAGAGATCGACCGTTCGTGAAACGAAGTCGGCACTCTGCACCGCCACGAAATTCGATGCTGCCCGAAGCAATTCCAAAAGACAACTAGTATGGATGGAAAACATGTTATTTCGACAACCATCGATACAGGCGGCGAGATACAACGGACAACGGCGTGGGGAATGCTCTACGGCGCGGCGAACGTAGCTGCATCGGTCGATGGTCGTGTTGGGCTTGCAACAGCTTAAAAATAATAGGATATAAAAGAAGCAACTTTTTTGAAACAGTTGCGGGCATAACGCCTGGTGGTCGAGATAACAGGAGTGGCAAAGGAACGCTGCTGCATCGGTCGATTGTCGATGGAGGCTCGCAACGGGTTGGGGAATAACGTATAGAAAGTAACGCTGCTGCATCGGTCGATTGTTGATGGAGGTTCGAAACAGGTTGGAGAATAGCGCATCAGTTGTTTTAGATACATTGTTTTTCAACCTGTTACGAGCATAACGGGCGGAGATCGAGATATTATGGCGCTGTATCTTTCAGTACTTAGTTATTAAGTTTCAATATTTAGGAATTTATTTACCGTACCCGGTAGCGTAGAGGTACAGGCTCTCGTCTACCAATCTCACGGTAGTGGGTTCGAATCCTACATCCGGCATTTCATCAGCCGACTATTTTTATTAAAATAAAAATAGTTTGGGTACCTAGGTCGACTCAGCCTTAAATGAGTACTTGGGATTCACAATCCTGAGGTAATAATAGGCGGTTGAAGCGTAGTGCTAGCCACATTACCTTCCTTGTATACCGAACGGCTCTAGCATGACAAGCTGTACCTTGCTACTCCCAAGGCGTCAAACGCTATACACGGGAGCTATTATTATATTATTTATTCTGAAAAATTTTCAGAATAAATACCCAAGTAGAAATTCTCCTTTGCAAATTTAAGTGTAAAAATAATTCGAACTCTAGTGTGTAGTTTGTTTACTTATAAAGATATACTACACGTTTTCTTATATTGCTATTTTTTGAATGCAGTTGAATGCAATTTTGCAAATGGTAAAATCATAACTAAGCCTTCTCGCCCGTCGAGTGAGATGCACCCTGTACACTGCTACGCAATTCAGGCGGATCGAGGAGCAGGGCGTAGGTAGATCGGAATGTATAGGTATAGACGAGTGGCGGCATTTTGGCGTTTTTTATATCGCAATTTGTAAACAGCGCTTATTTGTAAACAACCACCGTTTTTAGAGAGGTATTTTAGATAACAATCGATATTTAGAAATGTTTTGACACCCTGGAAATACTACCACTGAGCACGTCATTGTTGCAACTTGCAACTGCGTTAATACGCCTGGCGGTGACCGCCTCATACTCTTTCAGATATTTAGCAATGAAATAAAGAAACCTGTTATTTTTAAGCTGTTTTTTATAAATAACTATAACAGTTTCAACTGTTTTGCCCATTCAGTTTTGCCCATCACTAGTAACAAAATAGTGAACTGAAAGATGTAACTTTGATATCATATTTTTTTATTTTCGGGGAATTCTTAAAATTAAGCACCAATTAAAACCACAGCTTGTTATAAATATGAAGTTTATTAACCTTAAGTGAAGTACTCATATTTCCATTTGTAATAATTATAAAACAAACTTAATATCCTTAACAGATAAATACTTAAAGAGGAGATTTTACAAACAACATATATATTTACAACTAAAAACGATGCATTTTTACAAAAATACACGTCTTACATGCGTATCCTAAGTGAAACAGAATAAACTTAATAGTTAAATCTAGGTGCGTTGATTTTTTTGTCTTTTTTCACGACTGCCGACGAGCTCTATAAAATAAACGTTTTCGTATAAAGTTAACCGCGGAAGAAACTACTGTAATACTATTTTGTTCGCTTCTTTTTGGTTTAGGTTCCAGATCTTCATCTTCTTCCTCTTCCAATTCTGGTGGTACCTTCAGTCCAATTTGTTTGGCTCGTTTGGCGAGATACTTTAGCAATCGCATACCGCACCTTATGGAAAAAGAGATATTTATAGTCGGTGAGTCAAAGAAAGAGTGAAGTTCATTATTTCATTTGTTTTGAGAATTATGAAAAAAATGTTAAACTATAGTCGGTTCAAAGACTCAGGAAAGATTTCGACCGACGACATCCAAAAAATAACAGAAAAGATACAATTTATCTGTGAACTAAAATGACAGTACACAAATGTCAATGTTGTGAATCCTCCCGTTTGGCATATGAGTTGGTTAAATCAGTTTTAGAAACTGTTGAGATACACAATATAAAATGATTTGTGAGTCTATCTGGTACTTCAAAAGTGTTAGCACCCTATGTTTTATTTTATTTTTAGATTCTCCGTTTAGAGTGTTTTTTATATATGTGTAAAACTGGTAATTTTTGTAATACACTCACCGGCACGGAAAACGGGCACCTTAAAATTTTGATGTATTTTAAAGTTTAATATATTTTGTTCTAGTGGGCCGATTTTGATGATTTTTTAAGCAATATGTAGCTAAATTATTTGACTTTTTAGTATCTCTTTCTAAATTAAAAATGAAAGTTTTCATCGGTCGCTTAAACAAGGGAAAACAAAATGGTGATATTTTGGTGAAAATTTGAAACACCCTGTGGAGTACGTTAACAAAGCAAGAAATTTAAAAATAATTTTATCATCTAGGTGTACCTTTTCTCGATAGTTTATTTTTTGATTCATCTCAATAGCTTTATTTTTTTAGAGATATTTGCTTTTGAAGAAGACGCTTAAAGATATACTAAAGTCAACTAATTTAGCTACAAATTGCTTAAAAAATCATCAAAATCGGTCCTCTAGAACACATATAAAACTTAAAAATGCATGAAAATTTTAAGGTGCTCGTTTTTCGTGCTGGTGAGTGTATGTTAGGTTTCAGTAAAAAACAGGATTTTAAATATTTTGCTTAAAAACAAGTGTTTTGAACGTGTTTCAAACATAATTACATGTTTTAAACATTTGTAACTGTTCAAAACATCTTGAAAACTCTTTTTTTCAATAAAAATAGGAAAAACTCGTTTTAACTATTTAATGAGAAAATTGGTCAAGTGCGAGTCGGACTCGCGCACGAAGGAGTTCCGTACCATTCATTATCTATAGAAACATTAGACACTAGTGATGTAAAATTCTAAGTAATCGTTACACTTTACGAGTACTCAGTAACGTGCTTACTATAGTCCGTAAAACGAATAACTTTGAATTTGACAGTTCCCGCGGGCTGTTCTAATGTTAATTTTATTAGGTTAGCAACTTGCGGCCATGCTGACGCAATGCCGTCTCTAGTAGAACAGCCTCGGGGCGAGATTTATGACGTCACGCTAGTTAGATACTACGGATTAATAAATATGTTGTAGAATGCATGGAAAACAAAATTATTCCTCGTATTATCGGTTTGTATTTTGAAAATGATATAGTTTACATGAAATATACATAATATGCAGTTAATAAATACAATATATATATACCTATTTATAGTAATAAATATTTTGGCAGGTAAACTATGAACCATACAAATGCAGCAAATGTTTTACAATATGGCTGAAATCGTACTCGATAGTCAATTTAGATAGTTTTTGTATTAAGAATAATAATTTAAAAAAATATGTGGTCATCTTTTGACAAGTTTATATTAGTTTATTAATTGCAGTAAACATTATAATATATAAATAAATTTTGTGAATGCAAATAATAATACATCACTATTAGTAGATATTGAATGTTTTTTTTAAATTTGATCGATTTTCAAACCCCAAAATTTAAAATATATTTTACATTTTACGCATTATCTTATGTACCACATTATTTGTATATTGTAAAACATTTGCTGCATCTGTATGGTTCATAGTTTATTTGCCAAAGTATTTATTACAATAAATAGGTATATATTATCTTCTTAATCTAAGTATATTATATTGTATTTATTAACTGATATTATGTATATTTCATATGTAAACTATATCATTTTTTAAAATACAAACCAAAAAATACGAGGAATAATTATGTTTTCCATGTATTCTACAACATATTTATTAATCCGTAGTATCTAACTAGCGTGACGTCATAAATCTCGCTCCGTTCTATTAGAGACGGCATTGGTCTAATATTTAGAAGTGTCAAAAGCTGATGACATTTTACTTTTTGTCAATTATGACATTTCGTGTTGATTTTTGCAAGAATAGGAAGAACTGTCACTTGTTTTATTATTTTCCTTTTCTATTTCATGAAAGTAAAAAGAGTTACCTATCTGATTCGTTCAGGCACTCAATTTAAAGAATATCAGTAACTTTTTTGACAGAGGGATTTTATATTTGACATGTTGGTAAAAAATAACGGTCAAAATTCAAAGTTATTCATTTTATAGACTATATTTGAATTTAGGACTCGTTACTCGTTACTAAGCTAATTCGTTACTTTTGCGCCGGCAGTAATCGTAATCCCTGGAAATGCACGAACGGAGAACTCGAAACTCGATACTGAAATATTCCTTACTTCGACGTAGGTCCAGTTGTTATCAATATGTTTATGGTTAAAGTGTTGACTTGACGCCGGCCGATTTTTGGATGGCAAATGTGTGATATCTTTATTACAATTATTATGATTGGCTCATGCCGACCCGGAGGCGGTCTGTCCCTTTGTCGTTTGTTGTCGCTTTTTATTTACAGAATAGAATTGTTTATTTAGATTTACATGTCTTAGATATTAATTAAAAATGGATTCACGTTAATCACAAAAAATGTTAACATCTGAAAAAGCAGAGCAAATATTTTTCTTCTTCAAAAAAGAATAGATAATTCGCCACTTACATTGTAAGAAAATCTACAAAATAAAAATAGTAATTTTTATTAAACACTGCTGCGTTAATCCAAAGGACTTTTTTGAAGAGATGAATCCGCCACGGAGGAATATACATTTTTTTAATATTAAAGTATTTATTACTATAATAGGTATATATATTGTATTTATTAACTGTATATTATGTATATTTCATGTAAACTATATCATTTTTAAAATACAAACCAAAAATACGAGGAATAATTATGTTTTCCATGTATTCTACAACATATTTATTAATCCGTTGTATCTAACTAACGTGACGTCATAAATCTCTCGCTCCGAGGCTGTTCTATTAAGAGACGGCATTGGTCTGATATTTAGAAATGTCAAAAAGCTGATGACATTTTATTTTTTGACAATTATGCCATTTCGTGTTGATTTTTTGCAAGAAGAGGAAGAACTGTCACTTGTTTTATTATTTTCCTTTTTTTATTCCACGAAAGTAAAAAAGAGTTACCTATCTGATCCGTTCAGGCACTCAATTTAAAAGAATTTCAGTAGCTTTTTTGACAGAGGGAGTTTTATATTTGCCATGTTGGTAAAAAATAACGGTCAAAATTCAAAGTTATTCATTTTATAGACTATACATATTATTAAAAACATATTATTCAGTACTTGAATACCGAGTATTGAAATTATCCTATTAAGCCCTTACACTAGAAGAAAGTAGAAACCCCTTATAGGTTAAACCGAGCATGCAACGAAGATCGCCGCGCACAATAAGTAACGAAGTTCCACGTCAAGCCCAAGTCTTCCAACCTGTACACAAAACAACGATTATAAAGTGACGATATTAAGTACCAAAGTAACGAGTAACTAAACTAACGAGTCCAAAGTAACGAGTCCTATTACCAACAGTAACTAGTAGTTACGAGTCCATAAAAGTAACTAAAGTTTACATCACTATTAGACACTATATTATTATAAACTTTTTTTTCCGATTTAGCTGAAATTTTGAATACGCGTATAAGTAATTTAAAAAAAAATGAAGAAGCACATTACCACAAACTAACTTAAACAGATGCGACACCTTATGGGAAATTTTGTGTTCAAAAAGACCTATGTTCGGAAGTGTGACGACAGGGCGGCGATACCGTCGATGAAGGCAAAATATTCGGCCAAACAAACAGCCGTGGTGATTTCAAATCGTTCCCCGCACTCCCCCTTCCTAAGCTTCCATTTCTTTTCGTTCTTTCTCACATTTAACCTTGCCTTTGATACACCGCGCCGTCTCGTCTTGCCGTCGCAGCCGCCGCACGATTATAAAGTCAAAGCGAGATTGCCAGCTTGAACTTTTTTTATGTGAGAATTAAATGTTATATGTACTTGTATTAGCGCTTTCTCCTGGATAATAATAAATAACTATTACATGATGTTAGGAAATATCAGCTAATATTTATTTGTAAAGTATGAGAAATTTACAAATTTTAACAATCGGTTAAGATCAATACATATGTATAAAGAAAATGACGATTTCTTTAAAATTAAAAATTATATAAAATATCAGAAATATACAATTCTTAAAGAATAGGATCTTTGTTGTCAGCTTGCCGTTTGTATTTAGCTGTACTTCCAGCTGTTAATTTCAAATATTAATCTAAAGTCTATCTACTATTAGCCAGCTTAAATTATCTTTAATTATTTTTATATCCTGCTTGTTAATAGTTTTATGCACTACTATAATTTTATTTGATATTTTAAATTGATTTAAAATTTAGCAGCTGATCTTTTATATAGCAAATAGGTACTTTTATGATACAGACACGGCATATTGTTTGCATGTGCCGTGATACCGATATAGTTTATACAAATTGGTAAGTAGAATTGGCAACAGTGTCCTAGAAAAAGGATATGGGAATCTAAGATGGGAATATTGAAGGTTTTCAGAGGATTTTTAAGTCAGTTTCTTCAGTTGTTTCACATGGATATTACATACATCATTATTATTAGCTGTTTCCGATTTTAATTTTCTGTTGGGTTTTGTTGGTTTACATTTAGTTAGTTCACGGTGTTCTTAGTATTGTTTTAGTTAATTCAGCTATTCAGTTTAAGTTTCTTGTTTTGATTTTATTTAAAATGCTTTTAAAAAAGTGTGCTTTCAATGGATGAGAAAACATTTCACTATAAACTGAAGAAGATACATTTTTTAGATTTTCTAGGACTAAATTATATCAAAAACTGTGCGTGTTTTTTCCGAAAATACCTAGATTTTCTAATACGAAAAAAGTGAATTTAAATACACATACAGTTCGATCAAATAATCGACTTATTAACTTCATACAGGGTCCGGCAATAGTGCGTCGGGCATCTGTAGCTCCTAGAATAAAAAACTTGAGAATTTTTGTTTAAGTGTGAACCCAAAGTATGTCAGCAGGATGTATTTCAGGGAAAATGTTTAACTTCTATAAATTTGGCTCAAAAAGTGTGAGTGGACCTGGATGATTTTTAAATAGAACACCCTGTATATTATTGCATTTTTAGTTCCTTTCAGATCACTTTGCATATTTCTCAAAGATGAATATTATATATGTTCGATAGTATGAAATTAAAAATAAATCAAAAATGTATATTTTTCAGTCCTTCTTAAAAATTATTAAAAATACAAGAACTTTTTGAAATCAAAACTATATTAGGTATTTACTTTAAAGATGGATGCTGTTCCACACTTACTTTGCTATAAATATGGTAATCGTAAATCATACAGGATGTTCAATATTATTAAACTTTCTAAAATATAAAATATTTTTCTTTGTTGTTTTTTTAAATGGAACACCCTGTATATTATTTTTTATTAGACGGAGTATTAAGGGTCGAACATTTGTTTAGTATTTCAAAATTTTAGAATGGTTTCGCAGATACACGCAGTACCTATTTCATATGGCGCTTTCAATGGTAAAATACGAAGAGAAAAATCATTGGGTGGCTTTGATAAAAATTTACAGTGGAAATGCCATATGAAATATAAAACTGCAAATATTCAGGAACTATTAAAAGACTGGAAATCTCTAAATACAAAATGTTCATTTTTTAATTCTCCGTCTGTAATAAAATAATATACAGGGTGTTCCATTGAAAACGAAGAAAAATTGTTTTTATATTTTAGAAAGTTTAATGTACAATTTTGAATATCCTGTATAATTTACGATTTTCATGCAATAATAGCAAAGTAAGTGCAGACTATCTAAAGTAAATACCTAAATATAGTTGCTTTGATTTCAGAACAGTTCCTGTATTTTTTTAATTTTTTTTAAGAAAGGGCTGAAAAATATATATTTACAATTTATTTTTTAATATCTCTGAACCTATCGAAATATATTTATTCATATCTTAGGTTATGTAAAGTGATCTGAAAGGGAAGCCAAAAATGCAATATACAGGGTGTTCCATTTAAAAAAATCATTCAGGTCCACTCACACTTTTTGAGCCATCTCCTATAAAGTTAAAATATTTTCCTGAAATATCCTGGTACATACTTTAGGTTTGCACTTAAACAAAATTCTCAAGTTTTTTATTCTAGGAGCTACAGATGCCCGACGCACTATTGCCGGACCCTGTATACTTTGTAAAAATATTATACTTCTATGCCAGGTAAGTAATAAATTTTCATGCCAACTTTCACCCCTATCATCCCCGAGATGATGAATTTTCAAAAATCGTTTCTTCTACTCTATACTATTGCTTCCCAATTATACTTAAGCATATTTGGCCAAATTTTAATTCATAAATATTATGTACTTTTAAAACCATATAGTAGTAACGAATTTTCATAACATTTTGCTTTATTTTTACCCCTTTAGGAAATGAGTTTCTAGAAAACGCTTCGTAAGTATGCCACACCGAAATATCATACTTTATACCAAATATTAACGAATATTTACAATCATTTTTTTTTCTTATTTTAAGGGACGGATTTTTTATTGAATCCCTAGAGAAACCTTTATTGTAATGTTTTTTTTTGAATGAACAGGTTTTTATTTTATGTTTTGCTTTATAATTGTTCAGCCCTAATTTTACCCTCCTCGGGGATGAATTTTCATAGTCGCTTCTCATATAGTCATTGCGTTACTTAAGAAACCTTTTGAAATTAATAATAACAAAATTATTGTATATTCTTCGGACGAGATTTTTACAAATTTTTATATAAATTTCCACCCACTAATTTTACCTCTTTAGGGGATGAATTTACCTTTGTCAAAAATATTAAACTCCACAAACAATTTTTTACGGAATGTTTGTACCGACTTTTCCCTTTTTGGGAGATGAAATTTAGGGATAATTATAATAATTATAGTTCGTTCCAATGGAGCTGAGAGCACAGAGCGCCTATAATAAACGGAAAACGGAGGTCGGGTGTGTCAACAAATTTTTATCTCTTATATTGCAAATGTATTTATATTGCAAAATGTATTTTTAGACTAAGAAGAAAGAAATTGTGACCCAGACCACCCTGTAATCGGAAGTATATGTATAGGAAGTGACTCCGCTGCCGGCGCCGGCTTCCACAATTCGGGAGCATAGATGCCGGCTCCGAAAATAAAAATGTTAACGTCAGAGACTAAACAAATGTAAATTAATAAAAACCAACCAACCCCACCCAAATAGCTAACCTATCCAATGCAATCAACACCAAATAACCAACTTAACCAACGCAACTAACTCCGCAAATAATCAATCTAACCTCACCAAAAGAGTGAAACCAATAACGCAATTCGTATTTTGATTGCTAGTAAATATTTACAGCTTTTTTTTAAAAATAAAAAGCAGTAAGCAGTAAAAAATAAAAGAATTCTAGTTTGGCGTGAGATTTGAACCACGGACCTCTCGTTCACGAAGTGATGGCCTCAGTCTCAGTAACGGAGCCACAGCTGCTCTTGCAAAATTGGCTATAGCTAGGCGTTACTTTCCGCCGTTCTTTCAGCTGTCAATGGAATCCGGAGCCGGCGGCAACCATTAAGGGGAACCGGCGCCGGCAGCGGAAGTCACTTTCTAATAATTATATAGTTAGAAAAATAATATAAAATAAAGTACATAAAAATACCTAATAGTAAAAACCTTTTTTTAAAATGTATTAATATCTTTAGTTATTAGTAATTACTAGCGTGTACCCGCGACTTCGTTTGCGTCGAATTAATCATTTGTAATGGTGATGATAAAAAGCAAAGCAAGAATTACCATTAACATACACACTGGATAAAAAATGTTCTCACATTTATGTCCTGAGCCTCAGAAGAAAACAATATGGCGATATTATTATATAACCTCCTTGGTAATATTTGACAGGTAGTTTCATCTCGTTGAATTTCACTTTCGAAAATCTGTTTGCCAAAAATAATTTTTACGTCAAGCAGTTTAAACAGAATCGTAGTTAATCAATTACCCAACTTTTGGAACACCCTGTATGATTTTAAAAAAAAATCAAAATATGTAAAAACAAAATAAATTATGCATTGTCCAAGCGTTTTCTCGAAAGACTAACCGTTTTTAAATATCAAATATTGTAATATTTGAGGGCATTTTTCACCCTCTTGGAATCGAGAAACCCCTCCTTATCGAATCTCCGTACCTACAGTAAATCCGTTTACCAAAAATCAGCTTTAAACGTCAAGCAGTTTAAGCAGAATCGTGATTACTCAATGGTCATATCTTATGAAATAACCCTGTATAAATTTTTAAAAAATCTTAAAATATGTAAAAATAACAAAAACAAAATATACGTTTTTAAGAGTTTTTCCGAAAACACATCGGTTTTTAAATAAAAATATTCTAATATTTGAGAGGTGGTTTCACTCTTAGAATTCGAGTTTCGAAAAATCCCTTCTTATCGAACCTCTACACCCTAAAGTCAATCCGTTTTCCAAAAATCAGCTTTTTACGTCAAGCGCTTTAAGCAGGATCGTGATTAATCAATGACCAGATTTTTCGAATCACTCTGTATACATTTTTAAAAAATCTTAAATTATGTAAAAAAACAAAATAAAATATACGTGTTTAAGCGTTTTTTCGGAAACTTGATCGTTTTTTAAATAAAAAATATTGTAATATTTGAGGGATGGTTTCACCCCCTTGGAACTGGAATTTCGAAAAGTGTCTTCTTATCGAACCGCTACACCCTAGAATCAACCTGTATGCCAAAATTGAGCTTCTTACGTTGAGTGGTTAAGAATTTTATATATATTAGTAGGTATAGATTGTGAATGTATCAAAAATTGAAAAAAAACTAATGAAATTAAAATCATCTCTATTTGATTCCGAACTACAAAATTCCCTCTCTATTTTCTACACAAAGGAGGCGTGGCTTCTTAGTAAACGAATGGAGGTTACTTTGCTGGTCCGCTGTAAAATTCGCCTATATGACAAATCTAACGGAAAAATTTGCCTGGCGCATTCGCCAAAATGTAATTTTCACATTTGCATTGTTTGTCGCATCTGTTTAGGTTAGTCTGTGACATTACTAAAAATTGTATTAATCAATAATAAATATGTAAAAAGTAAAAATAAACATGTAAAAATTAAAAAAAAACGATTTAAAAAAGTCGCCTTGACTAGGATTCGAACCTGCCTTACTACGGCTCCAACGTCATAGCAGCGTAAAAAAAATAACCAAAGAAAATGTTTTTAGTTGAAAAAATTAAAAAATAATTTTGAATATGTCATAATTGCTACTTTGATAAGAACCGATTGGTAAAGTTATACAATTGTACTTACTTGTAAACATCAGCATCACTGGAATTATAGGTACTGCAATTTTCAAATACGAGAACCACATCTTTTAACACCTGACTATCTGTACTGTAATCTCCAACGTTTAATTTGTATTTTATCGTACCGAAATCCATAGGGTTTGAAATGACTTCATAATAATCAGGTACCTAAAAAAATTCTGAAAGTTAAGATTTTTTCTCTTAAATTCAAGAAAATATAGCGCACGCTAACGTGAAATTTTTAGTCGGCTGATTCTTTAGTTGCAGAACTGAAAGCAATATATTCATAAATATGCAAAATATGGCATGTCAGCACGCTCTTATAATATGCTTTAAGATTATATTAATTTTATTTATTATTGCGTATATGTGTATACCAGTCATTTTCCTTCAAAACTGACAACACTTTGTAAGATATTTTATAAAATGTATTTCCTAACCTCTTTTTGTTGAACCGGTCTGATGAACGGCCATGCGTCTTCGTGCTTCATGACGTCACTCAGTAACTCTTGCAACGCCGCGTTATGAAGAGGAAGGTCTTCACGCGTTTCTTCCCGTCGTGAAGACCTTACGACTCGACTTCCACCTCCGCCATCGGAATCTTCTAAAACAATAAATACCAATAAATACCGTACCAACTTTAAACAATAAGATGTATTAATTGCAGAGTCTACAAAAGCAAACCAAAAGCATATGACGAATGTTAACAAATAGACTAATGCATAGATAACATTTTATTGAAAAGTTCTATATTCGAGGATTTTTCTAGTTTAAATGTCAGCCAATATTAAATATTTCTACGCTATGGTTTATCCTAAACAGCGGCGGCGAACGTTCAACCCAACGAAATCTAAATGAAGGGAGACAAAACTATTTACATTTTTTCACGATCAAACATCGTTTTCAACCAAAATCCATAATGACAAATTTCAAATTTATGCGGATTACGTTATATCTACGGCTTTTGTTTGAAAATTAAGTATGTTATTATTATTATTAATGCTTTTTTGAGTAATTAGAAATGGCGTACTAAATATAAATGTACGTATATCATTTTAGTCAAAATGCATAGATTATTCCTTTGAAGTTATATTTAGTTTTGGAAGTAACTGCGACAACACTGCTTCAGGAAGAATGTTGGGTTTCTATGGTTTTTACAATTAACAGTAAAAACTTGATGGATTCATTCGAGTTATGTTTAACGGTGCGGTGTTGTAAATTCTGTGCTGTGTTTGTGAACTTTTGTGTTTTTCAAGTAATTTTTACTGTTTTTCTTTGTAAAAGAACTGTGTATATTTTTAAATTTCTAAGATGGTTCGCCAGTGCTTAGTTTGCAAAAAAGTGGAATATTCTAGTCCCAAATATTTAAATAAAAAGATTGAGGAAGGAGTATAATGCTATCCATATATTCATGCATGGCAGACGGGGGTGGGGACCCTTGACACTTCTGTTTGACGATTGATTTGACAGATTGAAATTTGATTTGAAATTTTGTGGACATATCTGTCTTTACTGAGCTTATTTTATGTTATTTATTATTTATTCTACAACTAGTAGTTGTTTAGACATACTAAATCTAGAAGGAAATTGTCGCAGAACTTAAATTAACAGTGACACTATTGGGATTTATCGAAAAAGGCTCTAAAATAGTTGGTTGTATAGTGTGTGTGATCTCTCGGTCAAAATCGAGGGAAATAATGAAATAACTTTTCGTGTAGTAAACCGATCATAATATAATGAACTAATTATATATATTTTCTTGCATTTTTGCTTTTGTTTACTATTTGTCAAAGATTAAATGTCCAAGAATTTAGATACGTCAATTTGACTTACCTGCTTCAGTAGCATATCGGATGTTTGTGTTAATAAATAATTATTATAACTTATCTATTTTTATTAGAATTGTATATTTTTATAACAATTTTAATAACTACCAACATCTATTGACCACGTAAAATAAAACAACAAATTATTGAGTTTAACCTACATCATACTTTTACACGTTTTGAATAAAATTATAACGGCACTGATAAACCAGAATTTAAATCGGTTTTTGGTGCCCACCGCGCTCCTTTCATATACTCCTCCCTTAATCGTTTTAGTCCCAAATTGATATTTTGGCCGTGAGTGACGTTTCATAATTTTTAGTTTTAAAAGTGGTGTACCTAATTGTTTTAAGTATCTCTCTTCAAAAACAAAAAAGTTATGCCCTGTTAAAAGTGGGATTTAATAAAATGCTAACACTGTACTTAAAGGTTGAATGAACTTAATGATTTTTTCCGCAAGCACGATATAAGATAAACCATAACATCTGTCAAAATTGACATTCTTGCTTATGAACGAACTTTTCAATGTCAAACGACTACATAATGTAAATCATAGCGGAAGTGTGGTAAGGGCTAATATTAGTGATAACCCACCATTTTCAAATCTATCCATCTTAGAATGTGGCTGAAGGGCTTTGACAAAATTATGGATCTTAATATTGGCTTTGGCGGCACAACGCCTTTGTTTTAATACAAGGCCGGCGAGCTTGACTGCGCCGCTGTCACAGTCTACATAAAAGTAATTCAAAGTGTTAGATACTTAAGACTTAAATATCTCCCATTCTTTATAACTTAATATAATATAGTATAGTAGTCTATAGTACAAGGTAATAGATTGTATAACAAATAAATAAAAAAATTGTAACAAGTTGTTGTTATCAAAGCAAAAAATTGATATTAATTGTTGAAATAATCAGCGACAATAATATTTTAACTGGCAGTATATACCTAGAAACACATTTTCCAAAAAACGTTAAAATTTTTATACAGGGTGTCTCAATCCTTCATGGACATAAGCTTCATTCAGAACCTCAAAATTAGTGGTTTCAATTAGCGTAGAAGTTTGTTACAGTTGAGGGTTTGGAACCTTTGGTGTTACACAGCAAAATAAAACACTAAATCACCACAATACACCAAAACACTTTTACTTTTACACTGGACGCGTTTTCGCTAACCATGTTAGCATCATCAGCAGATGATTATAAACTATAATACAATCTACAATTGGAGCGTTTATACACTCGCTCAGTGGGCACAGAGTGGGCGTGGCAAGATCTAGCCAACCGAGTCAGAACCCACCGAGCGTAACAGTTAGATTTCCGCCACTAGAGTAGTAGGAACAAAGAACTTGAAGGAATTGGACCGTTGTCTCTGTTCATACTATCTTTACATTTATTAATTCTGATGCTTTCATATGCATCTAATTGCCTGTAATTTGAGACTTGTTTAAGTAATTTTAAGTTATTAAGATCTATACAATGTTCTTTATCAGGTCTACCATATCTTATCTGAGCTAAATTTAAATCTAGTTAATACTGATCTTCTAGTTTGCCCAATCAAAGAATCAGTTTGAGTATTTTCCAAGAGTATGGTTTAGGTATGTGGATGATATTTTTGCTGTTTTTGAGACATTCAGACACCATAGATAATTTTATTTCTAAGTTAAATAATCGTTTTCCTTCCATTAAATTTACACATGAAATTGAGAACAACGACAGATTACCATTTCTAGATGTATTAGTTATTAGAAATACTAATAATTGCCTGGAATTTGATATCTATAGGAAAAATACCACTGCACGCAGATATATTCCTAATGAATCATATCATAGTATTGAACATAAAATGGCTAGTTTAAATTTCTTAGTTCATAGATTACTTAGTTTTCCACTTTCCAACGAAAGATATGAAATAGAAAGAGATTACATTAGGAATGTAGCTGAATGTAATGGATATTCTCATTCACTAGTTGATAAAATATTTAGAAAACGTAGGTATAGGTTAATGATTTCTGAAAATTCGACTTTTCAAGTGGGGAAAGATACGTCAAAATATTTTTCAATACCGTTTGATAGACAGTTATCCCGTGGTCTAAAAGGAATTTTTAAGAATGTCCTGACAAGACCTGATAAATCTTGCGTTGCCGAACATATTGTTGATAAAGAACATTGTATAGATATTAATAACTTAAAATTACTTAAACAAGTCTCAAATTACAGGCAATTAGATGCATATGAAAGCATCAGAATTAATAAATGTAAAGATAGTATGAACAGAGACAACGGTCCAATTCCTTCAAGTTCTTTGTTCCTACTACTCTAGTGGCGGAAATCTAACTGTTACGCTCGGTGGGTTCTGACTCGGTTGGCTAGATCTTGCCACGCCCACTCTGTGCCCACTGAGCGAGATATAAACGCTCCAATTGTAGATTGTATTATAGTTTATAATCATCTGCTGATGATGCTAACATGGTTAGCGAAACGCCCGTCCAGTGTAAAAGTAAAAGTGTTTTGGTGTATTGTTGCACAAAAGTGCTTTGACTGTCTGTTTGAGGGTTTTAAATTTTTAAAAAACAAACAACTGTGAATAATAATTAAATTAAAAATTAAATATAGATATTTTAAAATTAAATATCTCTAAACAATTTATGTATACAGGGTGTCATTGAAATGGTGTAAAAAAAATCGACACAGGGGTGATAGTACACCTAAAAATAGTAAAAAAAGTTCCTATAAGTATAGGACGGAAAATGATAGGCATCACGGAAGATAATGGGGTTAGGGGCACTGAAAGAGTGAATTTAAAAAACGGTTTTTTGAAATTGTGGGCTTAAAAAACGAGATAAGACTTCGAAAAAAAATCCTCTGCTATAAATTTTGACCCTAAATCAAATGGTGATACTGAAAAATTATTTGGAAAAGCGGAAAGGGTAGTTTTTGCAAGGGTAGCGGGTTATTTCGTGAATAACTTTTTAAAGTTATTTTTTTTTTGCAACGTGGGTACATTTTTTGAAAACTACATACTTTTTCCTACAAAAAAGGTACTCTTGTTGCACATCGCCCAGAGTGATGGTTTTCGAGAAAATTGAAAGCAAAGATATTGCTTTGATGGGCTGCTAACTGGTTAATCAACCTAAACTTATGAAAGTTATGGCGGTTCAAAGTAACCAAGTAGTTATTAAATAATTAATTGTAAAATCAAAATTTCATGATTTTTAAAACATCTTATTGCTTTAAAAACGAAATAAACTTTTGGTTTTAAAAATTTTAGTTTGCTCAGTGCCGATTAATACTGAAGAGCAACTACGGCAACGCATTATTGATTGTTCCAATCAAATTCGGACAACACCAAGGATATTCCACAGGGTACGCAGATGGTGGAGAAGAAGATCAGATGTCTACATTGAAATGAATGGTGGTCACTTTGAACATTTATTATGAATGAATTAAGGAATGCATTATTTTAATAAGGAATTTTGGTAATTGGATTATTTAGTTTTTTAAAGCAATAAGATGTTTTAAAAATCATGAAATTTTGATTTTTCAATTAATTATTTGATAACTACTTGGTTACTTTTAAACCGCCATAACTTTCATAAGTTTATGTTGTTAACCAGTTAGCAACCCATCAGACCAAACTCTTTGTCTTCAATTTTCTCGAAAACTCGGGGCTCTGGGCGATGTGCAACACGAGTATCTTTTTTGTAGGAAACAGTATGTAGTTTTCAAAAAATGAACCCACGTTGCAAAAAAAATATTCCCAAAAAAGTTATTCACGAAAAAACCCCTATCCTTGCCAAAACTACCCTTTCCGCTTTTCCAAATAATTTTTCAGTATCACCATTTGATTTAGGGTCAAAATTTATGGCAGAGGATTTTTTTTACACCATTTCAATGACACACTGTATAAAGGTAAGTAAATTGTATCCAATTAACGTATTTTGCTTCTAAAAATACATAGTAGTTCTATGTCCACGAAATCCTGTATCCGAATATCCTGTATAAAATATATTCAACATCTTTTTGACACTTGATAATGTTGCCATCTCCAACGTCAAATGAGAGAATATAGCAACCGTTGCATGTTACTTTAATTCAAAAATAACTTATTTTTCGCTCTGTTTTTGAATGTCTTCTATTAAAATCGTCTCATCTCTCTCAAAATAGAGTTTAACAATATAAAAGATGTTCCACATAAAATAATCAAGTTTATCATTTAGTTATAGTTTTTCGGAAGAATTGGAACAGATTTGGACTCTTAACTTTCTGCACTATCTTTGTCGGCAAACGAATTAAAGAGTCCCAGTACTTCCAGTTGACTTGGTTGACTCGGAAATACAATACTATAATCAGAAGCACGAGAAACTTTGTTAGTCAAATGATATCAATCTACAAAACATTTTCAAAAAATTTATGATCCTAAATAATTTTTTTCAATATCAAATAGAAGTGGTTTCATGAGATGTTTCACCCGCATTGTAAGCTTAAAAACGAAATATATGAGAGCTTAAAAGGCAAGAAAAAAATATCTTCTATACCGGGTGCGTCTAAAAAATGACTCACATCTATAACTTTTTTATTTTTTCAGTTAAAAAAACGAGATTTGGCATGTTATTTATGACAACGGCCAGGGTAATTTTTTTTCAGAAAATTCAAAAACACGTCAATTTTGTTTGTGAGGGGGGCAACTTTTGCCCCAAAAATGATTGCAAAATCTTCAACCCTCTAAGCGGGTGTGTCATCCCCCAATTTTTTTTAAATGGGAAGAGGGTCAAGTTGTACCGCAATGAAAAGGGCTTTCTATTATCTATACGTTCCCGCTTCGTTTTTGAAAATCGGTCGAGTCATTCAGAAAATATAAAGGATTGAAATTTGAAAAGTTTATTTAAACATTTATCAGAGTAAATGATAAGGATAAATTCCAATTTGCTGTCTTTTCTTATTATTTCTAGATGTTTACGCATTTTTTCACTTGCCAAAAGGTTGAACGATCAGGTGCGGTAGTTGCTAGATAGCTGTTCTGTGACTTGTGCGTTGAAGTTCTTCTCAATATCGTTAAACTTTTTAACAATTATGGTATACTAACATAAAAAGTGGAAATAATCAAACATTATCTTAAAAATAATTAATGTATCGGGTTGCGCAGATATTCAATGAAATGATTCCATCCTGACAAACACCTTTATGGCAAAATTGTTCGCTAGTTAGTAGCAAAATTTCGCGAAACTGGTTCCGTTATGAATAAAAAGAGGCAGAGGGAAAATCCTGTAGTAAATGAAGCTATGGAGGTATTCGTATTGGGCCAAGTTGCCATGGATAGTACGCTGAGTACAAAAAAATTAACCAATGGGACCGGCGTGTATCGTACAAGTGTCCTTTAGGATATTAAAAAAAACCAAGTTCCACCCCTACAAAATTCAGTTGGTACAAGAACTCAACGAAGCCGATTTTGATCGTCGCTTGCAATTTTCTGAAACTATGAGTGAACGAGTGGCGAATGATAATAATTTCCTATTTAATGTGTTTTTCGGATGAGTGTACTTTCTTTTTGAACGGTGTAGTTAATCGGCACAACTGCCGGTACTGGGCTGAGGATAACCCCAGGGTTTTTCACGAGGTGCACACACAAAACCCTAAGAAATTGAACATGTGGGCTGGTATTTTTGGAAGTTCTATTGTGGGTCAGTTTATCGATATTGAGAAGAACTTCAACGCACAAGTCACAGAACAGCTATCTAACAACTACCGCACCTGATCGTTCAACCTGGGGCGCTATTCTGTAAAATCGTCGGTATTGGTAAGTTACGACAGCTCTCGATACGTATTTGTATATAGTAAAAATGTGTTAATTGTTGTTGTCATAGTTACCGATCGGTCCTATGGCAGATATCGCAATTTGATGCACAGGTGCTCTAAATAACCACGCTAACCAACCTGATTGGTCAAGCTTAATAGTTGCCCGCTGGGGCTAGACACTTCTGTTTAAATAAACTTTTCAAATTTCAATTCTTCATATTTTCTCAATGGCTGGACCGATTTTCAAAAACAAAGCGGGGAAATACAGAGAATAGAAAGCTCTTTTCATTGCGGCGCCACTTGACCCCCCTTCCCGTTTGAAAAAAGTTGGAGGATGACAGCCCCGCTTAGAGGGTTGAAGATTTTGCAATCATTTTTGGGGTAAAAGTTGTCCCCCTCACAAACAAAATTGATGTGTTTTTGGATTTTTTGAAAAAAAAATACCCTGGCCGTTATGCCTTGTGGAACGTTTTCGATGGGCCACCCTGTATATAAATGAAATTGTAACATGTGGTTCATAACGACAATTTGAGTCGAAATACCAAGTGTATGGTATCAAATTATACATAAAAAAATGCTTTTTCCAAATATGATAATGAGCCACCCTCCGTCCATTTGAAAAAATTGAGATATGATTAAATATTCGATTTGGGCATCTTTTAACTGGCCAGGATATGACACTAAAAACATTGGACGATCAAATATATTTTTCCAAGGCTTCTTGATTAAAAATTAGTGTTTTTAACATAGCCATGGGTCTCTAGATTGAAATTTAAAATACATTTTTTTATTAAGCGAGAATGTCAAAAGTTGACATATGATATGGCATTCTATTCAGAATGTCATTTTCTATCAAATAAAGTAAAAAAAATACCGAGGGTATCATTTAAAAATCAAAAGCTGTAGTCATTTCCAGTGAAACAGGAACTGACCGAAAACAATTGAATACGTCAGTCAATCCTAATTGTTGCCATGTACTAACATACCAAATCTCGTTTGTTTATCAGAATAAATAAAAAAGTTATAGGGGGTGAGCCACTTTTGAGACGCACCTGGTATATTCAAGTCGCAATTATCTACAGCATCATTATAAATTATAAAAAAGCGTTACATACCTGAGTCAGATTCAGTTTCAGTCGCTCTTTCACGGTATACTCGTTCATGTTTCATGTCTTTCTTTTGACAAGATGGGCACGTCCACGGTCCTCTAGGGAGTCGCCTTAGAGGCGGTTCGACGCATTCTTTATGGAAACCGGATTGGCATTTCTCGCAGGACACCAATTCGCCGCCTGAATGACAAGATTTGCATAGTTCTATTTTGAAATCGCTGAAAAATATTTAAAATATATAGTAATCATTGAATAAAAAAAAAGGGCAACGAAGAAGTCTAGAACTATTTTTAAAAGTAACTCTTATTGACTGACGTCATTGCTTTCTTCTTTTAAGTTTTGAGTTTGATTTGTGAACACGACATATTTTTCAATGTAAAAAATTACTATTTTTCGATATAACTATAGTGTTCAATATGGAAAAGTAATATTTAAGTCCGCTTTACAGTTCGCAATTTAACTTGCAGGCAAGAAAAGTTGGAATATTTAATATAACATTATGTCGTATTATTTCGTATATTTTTCATTTTATTGATTTTATGGAAAGCACTGTTCATTAAAATGAACAGTGCTTTTACTACAACTACAATTTTCTGTCTCACAATGTACCGTTTGTGTCCAGGAAGAGTTCATGGTTTCATAGTTGTCGATTTTCGAAAGAAATCAGAACATGCATATTATTTCGTATATTTTTCATTTTATTGATTTTATGGAAAGCACTGTTCATTAAAATGTTGTATCCTATGTCATAGGGCTTGTTTCTCTCTACAATTTTCTATCTCACAATGTACCGTTTGTGCCCAGGAAGAGTTCATAGTTTCATAGTTGTCGATTTTCGAAAGAAATCAGAACATGCATATTATTTCGTATATTTTTCATTTTATTGATTTTATGGAAAGCACTGTTCATTAAAATGTTGTATCCTATGTCATAGGGCTTGTTTCTCTCTACAATTTTCTGTCTCACAATGTACCGTTTGTGCCCAGGAAGAGTTCATAGTTTCATAGTTGTCGATTTTCGAAAGAAATCAGTACATGCATATTATTTCGTATATTTTTCATTTTACTGATTTTATGGAAAGCACTGTTCATTAAAATGTTGTATCCTATGTTTGGTTTGGTTTGATTTGGTTAGGTTTGGTTATCTGTAAACCTAACTGCTGACAAGTAGTTTCCATTGGATTAACGCCAGCAGTGTTTACAAAAAATAACTGTTTTTTTATTTTGTAGATTTTCTTGTAGTGGCGAAATACCCATATAGGATTTTTTTGGAAACAATACTTATTGTAGCTAACTATTTCAATCTTTTAGATTAACCAAACTAACATCATACTAAACCGCCATTAAGGGTGATTTAATTGTGTTTTAATTAAAGGTGAGAACAGAAGGTTTAATTGTAGCTTAATCAGGTATTGTATATATCAAAATATATCTGACTAAATAAAAGAAATAATAGTTTTGCTTACGTAGTTGGTTCGTCTTCCTCTTCTTCAAGGTCACCCTCGCTACTCTCCTGGTCCTCTCCGTCCTCCACATTCCCCGAGTCTTGTTCTTCCTCCTCCTCCACCTCCTCCTCAATAAATATTCTACGTCTTTTCTTAACTGGTTCCGGACTCAGAAGCTTTTCCTGTTTCTCCTTTTCTTTTTTGCATTTGTCACAGAACCAATCGCCTTTAGGAACAATCTAACAAAAAGAAAATTAAGTGAATTACACTAAGAATATCAATATTAAAACAGTTATACATACAGTTAATTTAGGTTTGAGGCAATACATATGGTGTCCCAAATTGCAGGAGTCGCACAACAGCATGTTCTCGGAGTTGTTCTGTCGTCGGCAAATTTGACATCGAGCTAATAATGCTGACCGTGACCACATCACGCACGAGTCCAGAGTGCCGTAATGTAAAAAGATCTGACTGAAACTGGTCGACGCCAGTAGAGATTGCTGCCATCGGTCCAAAACGTCGTATTCGTCTTTGTGTTTGTTGTTTGCCCTGACGTCAGCATGCCCTAAAAAGGTAAACTCAAAAATTAGTTTTTTCACAATCAAAAATTTACATACCATACTGGCAACGCTCGGCTTTGGGTCACGATTTCCGTATGTAAGAAGAGTACAATCGTTGATTGAAGAAATAAGAAAATGCGCAACCTTAGGGCGATTTCGTGGCAAAAACATGTCCGAGATGTAACTGGCGATACCGCCGCCGCTTGTCAACCTGTCCGAAACTTAGTTTAACTCTGCGCCGTAGCGCGCTGATAGTCGTTTACAGCGCAGCGGATAAAGAATAGTTGACAGAAAGGATGATTGCCGGAGACAGTGTTGCCAGAACTACAGATTGATCTGTAGATTTACGGATTTTGGGTACAGTACGTTAATAATACAGATTTTCTATCATAAAACAAATTCAATATAATATTATATGATAAAACAAAGAATAGCGTCATAGTTGGCTTGGAAATGAAGATCGCAGTTATTTCATATGTAAAATATTATGGTAAATGTCAATAGTCATCAGTTCCAAGCCAACTAAACGACTTTTTTCGATCATACAACATATTCAGTACCTTTCTATATCATTCAGTAAGCTTTTTTTGATTTTTGTTGTTTATTCTATGTTTAACACAAATAAATTTTCAATACATTCACAAAAAAATACAAAATCACAAACGCGGATTACAACATATACAGACAAAAATATTACAGATATTACACATTTTAATTCTGTTCCACACCATATTCGATATGTCTTCGCTGGCCGAATTAGAGAAAATGAGTGTTTTATGCGTTGGCCGCAGAACGAATAGAGGCGCCACCGTACAGCACTTTTGGAGGGGAAATCAAATCAGTCTTGTCACAAATTTGCCTATTAGGTTTCAAATTACCGCGAATATTGAAGTTTTTTCATTATAAAAAATGGACACCCTAACGATATTATAACTCGATTTCAGATGTCCAGAAATATAAACGCTTTTTGATTGTGATTTTACTCTACTAGACAGGGTAAGGCGCACTTGTATCTACGATTTACACTCTCCAACTTAATTAGATCTCTAAGCGATTCGCTTCCACACATGGAGATACCGACCCAAGATCAAGGCTTGCCCACATATACAAACAAAAATTCATACATGCCCAGCTCGAAAAAAAATAATGCGCTTACCCAAGGGTCGTTTCATGTGTTTTGCGTCAACTGCGTCCGCCACATGACAGAGGGCATGAGCCAAGCATCGAATCGCCGTTTTAGTGGACTCGATTTGTTCGACACCTTCATCCAAGTTCTCCGATTTAACTTTCACATCAGAACCAAGATATTTACCTGGATCTTGATATTCTTTCTCTTCTTTTTTATCGGGTACTTCGGGCGTACTCGACCTACTGTTATTTTTGCCTACAAAAATATTAATGCATAACGAAAAAAATTGAAGTCCTTTAGTAAATAGAGTTTATACCTTTTTCTTGTTTCTTAACCTTTAAATGTCGGTTTTCCTTGTCGATTTCTGATTTTGGAAGCGCCTCAAACTCGCTGTACTGTTTATTTTGCAGGAAGTTTCTCCACTTGTCTCGATCTTTCATTTTTAAAGTTCCCAAACCTCCAGCTGTAACTTTCTCTTCCATTTCTAAAACGTTTTCGATAAGGACGTTTTCGAGTACTTCTTCAGATTTCAATTCTAATGGGTATCCCAAATTCGCATCCTCATATCTAAAATACAGAATATTTCATTGAATAAAGAAATTAAGGAAGGGGTCTAATACAATTTTTCGTTTTGGGACACTCTGTATCTTGTAAAATTATTTTTAAACTGTACCTCTAATAGTCCTTCATCGAACCCAAAACTTACAATTTGTAAAAATCTCATCGTTTAGCTACAATACTCCGTGTCGTATGTGGTGAACAACCCTGTATATAAAATATGATTTAAAATGTTTGCGAGATCTTCCAATTAAATCGTTTGTTTGCTATTATCGTTTCGGAATTTTCTAAAATCTGTTTTCAAGTATATTTAAAGTTTTCCGGATACACGTGCCGGTTTCATACAGGGTGTCCCATAAGTAAGTGCAAGTATTTTAACTGGTAGTATAGCTCGACTGCAGAAACACGCTGATGAGGTGTTTTTCGCGAAAAAAAAATGTTGAAATTTTTTTTACATTTTCCGGAAAATATTGAAAAACTTTTGAGTGCCGCTTGTTCAGTTTCCGGAAATTTGTTTATAGTGCTTCAGTGTTGCCACCTCCTACGTTATCCACATTTTGTATGTTTATAAGTTATAAGTTCACATTTTTAAATTTCTACAAAAAAGTACTTAAATTACGTAGAAAAATTCACAATATTGCAAAATATTGTAACATACCGGCTGCGTCTCAAAATTGGTTCTCCCTATAACTAAGTCTAATAAATACTCTCTTTGATGCGTTACTTGACACAAATGAATTTGATTTGGATCATTTAAAAAATTGTTTAAAATTAATTAAACAAGTCACATCTACAGGCAATTAGACGCATATGAGAGAGTCAAGAATAATAAAATGTAAAGATGATCAGTGCGATTCTGTAAACATATTTCCTGTCTAGTGACTTATCAATTGTATAGAAATAACATAGGCTAGGCAAAAAATTTCTTGCTACGGAGCTTACAGAATCCCACTGCATATGAACAGAGACAATGGTCCAATTCCATCCAGTTTTCTGTTCCTATTACTCTAGCTTCGGTAATTAATTGTTATGCTCGGTTGTTTTGAAGCGTTAGAATCATCTGCTGGTGATGCTAACATGGTTAAAGTGTTTTAGTGTATTGTGGAGAATTAGTGTTTCATTTTGCTGTTGTAACAACAAAGGTTGTAACTGTATTAAATGTTTTCATATCAACAAGTAGTAAACAAGTAAAACTTGATTTTCATACGTCCGTCCGTTGATACGATGGTCTGACCAGAGTAAGTAGATCGCCGAGTAGCGACAGAAACCGTCGGTCTTTTGATGTGGTGGGACCCTTTGAATAAGAAGACTAAGGAAGGAGCATAATGCTATCCATGTATTCATGCATGGTGGACGGAAAAAGCACCATAAAAGCACTCTAGGGTGGGGATCCTTGACAGTTCTGTTTGATGATTCATTTGACACATTTGAATTTGATTTGAAATTTTGTGGATTTGTCAGTCTTATTTTATGTTATTTATTATTTATTCTACTACTGATAGTTGTATAAAGGTAGTAAATCTAGATGGAAATTGTAGCAGCACTTAAATTAACAGTGACACTATCGCAATTTATCGAAAAAGACTAAAATAGTTGGTTGTGTAGCGTGCGGTAGATCTCGGCAAAAATTGAGTGAAATAATGGAACAACTTTTAGCTAGTAAGTGACTATATAATATACATACGTGTAGCAAACCGATCGTTTATGAAATTCACTTAAATTAACTAAATTATATATTTTTCTTGCATTTTAGCTTTTATTTATTACTTGTCAAAGATTAGATGTCAAAGAATTTAGATACGTTAATTTGACTTACCTGCTTCAGTAGCGTATCGGATGTTTGTGGTAATAAATACTTATTATAACTTATCTATTTTTATTAGAATTATATATTTTTATAACAATTTTAATAACTACCAACATTTATTCACAACGTAAAATAAAACAAATTATTGAGTCTACCCCACGTCTACCCTACATCATAGTTTTACATTTTTTAAATAAAATTAGAACGACACTGATAAACCGGAATTTAAGTCGGCCATATTTGAGGCCCATCGCGGTGTACCTAAGATTTTTGATATGCTCCTTCCTTAGTCTTCTTATTCAAAGGTGGGACCAAATTTTATTTCTCTCTCTTTTGACGTGTTTGACAGATAGACTATGTATTTAACTGCTCAACTTATGAAGTGGTCCTATAAACATGGTATACACTGCTCATAATTTGAAATGGAATTATTTATAAAGTTTTATAAATATTTTTTTTGTTTTGTTTTATCCTTATTTCTAAATGTGAATGTATAAAATATCTTACAGCTAATAAATAATTAAAAAAACGATTCGTTGCCTGAGGTATACTTGAAATAAAGTATATAGAGATATTTGATAAATGGCAACAGTGGCAACTTCGCTTCTTCATATGACAGATAACCTACTTATTTCGCGCAGCCGCAAAGACAATTGAAAACGGGACTGTCGCTACTCGTCGGTTTACTTACTCTGGTCTGACGGCGCTCTGATTGGTCATAGCGTTTTCGCGCCACTTTCCTCCATAAATTTTTTATTCCAGCCCGTCAACGTCCTACCGTCCAGCCCGTTTAACACTTTTTTAACCAATTTTATCTAATCTTAATAAAAATATAATAGTACAAGAGCTAGCACTGTCGGGAAAACGAGAATTTTAAGAACGTTGTCTGGCTGCTGGTAGACTACTGCGGTTCACTACTGCGCATCACATCTGTACAGGGTATCCCATTTTCGTGTTTTATGGAATTTCTCGTTTATGAGTATAGATTCAATGATGCAACTTTCACATTACTTTGCTACTTTTTTATGAAACTAAATATGCTACACAGGTTTGTCCTAACCTCCTTAGTTTCTGAAATACAGGGCGAATTTGTGATGCGCAGTAATGAACAGTTGTTGAATACAGACAAATTATGTGCAGTAGTGAACGCAACGTCTACCAACAGCCAGACGGTTTGGTTTGGTTAAAAATGGCTTCAATGGTATGCAATAAATTTAAAAACTACATTAAGTTATTAAATTCAATCAATATCGTATCATCGTATCGTCGGACAACGGATGCATGAAAATCAAACTTAAGAAAACATATTATCAATTATGAAATTTATTCAGAGTTAACTAATTATAAATAATGTCTATACCTTTAATTTAACTAATTATGTTTTTATTTATATTTTAGATCTAAATTAGTAAAATACTACCACTACTCACCTATCTTTTTTCTTTGTACTGCCATTTGGTCTATTATGTCTACTCTCTCTTTCCTCCTTTTCTTCCTCTGAGATTTCTACTTCCGGATTTAACAAACTTATCGGTGTCTTATACAGTAAATTTATAAGATGATCCTTCTCGTACACCAGAAAATCCTTAAGCTCCCCTTCCCTGATTCCTCTTTTATTAAGGGCATCAATCAGATCTTCAAGCTGCTCTTTTTTGTAGAGGAAAAACCATCTAGACGATGAGAAATTGTCGTTGTGAACTGGACAAGTGACTGCGTTTGTTGTGCAAAGTAACAATTCCTTGGTCGTCTCTACATCGCTGCTTGATAATGATTTTCTAATACCGTTGGTCCTTTTGGGTGATTTGGTTGGGGAGGTTTCTTTGGCGCTGGTTTCTGGTGCGTACAATTTTTTAATATGTGAGGTAAGTTCTGATTTACCGGCTGTAGTTAGTTCTGGATACTGAATGGTAAATTTCTCTAAGCAGAGGCCTGCTGTTTCGTTTTCCCAGTTTATAAATATGCCGGGTATAGATTCAATTCTGAGGTATTTACGATAAGCTCTATCAGTTCTAAAAAATTAAAACAAACATTTAATTTATTATTGATGCGTTTTTTGAACGTAGTATGATTAAAATTATAATTTTTCAACATTAAGATACCCGCGTTTATTATTTTATTTCCAAGAATTGCATAATTTTTACATTTTACATTTTAATCATATTTATACGAATTTGCGCTAAACTACTGAAAAGAAAGGGCAAGTGTGGCATATTTTCGTAATCAGAAAAAAAAGTCTTTTTAAATATTTCATGATATACTGTCATGGTGCGTCTCAAAAGTGGCTCACCCCAATAACTTTTTTATTTTTTCAATTAAAAAACGAGATTTGGTATGTTAGTATTATATGATGTAAATTAGAATAGATTGACGTATTCAATTGTTTTTGATCACTTCCTGTTTCACCGGAAATGACTACAACTTTTGATTTTTAAATGGCACCCTTGGTATTTTTTACTTTATTCGATAGAAAATGACATTCTGAATAGAATGACATATCATATGGGAACTTTTAACATTCTCGCTTATTAAAAAATCGTATTTTAAATTTCAATCTAGAGTGCCATGGCTATGTTAAAAACACAAATTCTTAATCAAGGAGCCTTGGAAAAATAGATTTGATCGTCTAATGTTTTTAATGTCTCGTCCTGGCCGGTTAATAGATGTCCAAATCGTATTTTTAATCTTATCTCAATTTTTTCACATGAAATGATCATCACATTTTCACATGAATGGCTCATTAGCATATTTGGAAAAAGCATTTTTTTACGAATAATTTGATACCACACACTAGGTATTTCGAGTCAAATTTTCGATATGAACCGCAAGTTATAATTTCAAATAAGCCTTATGCGAAAATGTCAAAAGTTGACATATGATATGTCATTCTATTCAGAGTATTATTTCCTATCGAATAAAGTAAATAAATATCGAGGGTGCTACATAAAAATCAAAAGTTGTAGTTATTTCTGGTGAAACCGGAAGTGATCGAAAACATTTGAACACGTCAGTCAATCCTAATTTATGTCATATACTAACATACCAAATCTCGTTTTTTTATCTGAAAAAATAAAAAAGTTATAAGCGTGAGCCACATTTGAGACGCACCCGGTGTACCACTTGAAAAAAAGTAAGTTATGTCAATAATTTTGCCATTTTACAGTTTATACAATTTTTGACTCGACGGCATAAAACTTAACGAAAAACACTACAATTTTTTTTTCACTCGACCTTTTAACTTAAAAATAAATATTCTACAGCTTTTTACAAGTGGGACAAATTAAAATAAAAGCACTGTACAGGGTGGGTCAAATTCGACGCTTTTAAATGAAAACACCCTTTTCTATAGGAGATAGATGAAAACTAATATCGGTGTCTGGAGCTCAATTTTCATCAAAAACATGATGGTGAAAACCGCACATCAATATCTATTACCGTTTCGGAGTTACGGGGTATTTTTCAAAAATGTGCATTTTTAACAAATCGCTGTAACTTTTTTGCTATGGAAAATTTTGTATTTTCATGAAAACATTTCCAAAGCACCTTTTTACGTAGAATTTAATGGTTGAAGTATAATTTTTTTAAAATTAATAATTTAAGAGTTATCAACAGTAAATTTGATTTTTTATTTGGTACACCCTCTATATTTGTAATTAACTGAAAAGAATTTAAAATTACCTTTCCAAAAATATAGCACACTTGACATTTTGTTATAACCCCCTTCGAAATATAGAATATTTTAAAGTTCGCCACTTTTAACTAGTAGGCTTTGGACCCTTTATTGATGATATGCCCTTAATGGAACTCGAAAACATAGTTTTCCAGCAAGACAACGCACCGCCTCAGAACGCTGAAGTTATCAGCAAATTTTTGCAGCCAATTTCAAGAATAATTGAATAGCTAACCAAGATCCCAGCCGTTGGCCGTCGAGGCCGCCTGACTTAGTGCCCATGGATCTAATCCTATGGATATATTTGCGGAAGAATAAAGGTTCCTTATTTTTCCGTATAATCTTGACAAGAATTAGAAATACTTAGCAGTTATGAGAGGGTATCTTTCACCCCAACTGAGTTAATGAATTCCGCGAGAAATGTTCAAAAACGGCCCCGTCGCGTCGGTCCATAACAGCAGACGGTCGATATCTCGAACACCTGTAGCAAAATCTCATGTCTTGGTTTGCTATTTATTTTTATTGTTAGTAGATATAGTTTAAATGTGTTGATATTGGTTAAATATATTTTAAATAGTTATAAAATTCTGTATCTCTCATAGCAAATATTATTTTCATTTTAATTGATTCTCACAGCTACAATTTTTTTGCATTACAGCCGGTGCCGTTCAAAGCCTACTTATTTAAAGCTGGCAAATTTTTATATACTTTATATCTAGAAAAGGAATCGAGCAAAATATCAAGTGTGTTATATTTTTGGAAAGGTAATTTTAAATTCTTTTCAATAAATTAAAAATATACAATATTATGTTGATAATTCTTAAATTATTAATTTTAAAAAAATTATACTTAAACCATTAAATTCTACGCAAAAAAGTGCTTTGGAAAGGTTTTCATAAAAATACAAAATTTTCCATAGCAAAAAATTTACAGCGATTTGTTAAAAATGCATATTTTTGAAAAACACCCCGTAACTCCGAAACAGTAACAGATACCGATATGCGGTTTTCACCATCACGTTTTTGACAAAAATTAAGCTCGAGACACCAATATTAGTTTTTGTCTATTTCCTATAGAAAAAGGTGTTTCCATTTAAAAGCGTCGAATTTGACCCACCCTGTACATGATCACTGTTTATATATTTATATTTAATTTATTTTTGTTTCCTAAAATATTTTGATTAAAAGAAAATATGTAAAAGTGAGCAACGCTGTGCCGGTCAAGATTAATGACGTCACTAAAGGTTTATTTGGTATGATCTATACCGGGTGCGTCTCAAAAGTGGCTCACCCATATAACTTTTTAATTTGTTCAGATAAAAAAACGAGATTTGGTATGTTAGTATATGACATCATATCATATAAACAATTGAATACGTCAATCAATCAGGATTGATTGACGTATTCAATTGTTTTTGGTCACTTCCTGTTTCACCGGACTAGTATCTTTTGATTGTTAAATGGCACCCTTGGTATTTTTTTTCACTTTATTCGATAGAAAATGACATTTTGAATAGAATGACATCATAATATCAACTTTTGACATTCTCGCTTAATATAAAATCGTATTTTAAAATTCAATCCAGAGTGCTATGTCTATGTTAAAAACACTAATTTTTAATCAAGGGGCCTTGGAAAAATAGATTTGCTCGTCTAATGTTTTTAGTGTCTTGTCCTGGCCAATTAGAAAATACTCAAATCGTATTTTTAATCATATCTCAATTTTTTCGAATGGAACGAAAATGGATCATTAGCATATTTGGAAATGGCATTTTTTTACGAATAATTTGATGCCACACACTTGGTATTTTGAATCAAATTTTCGTTACGAACCGCAAGTTATAATTTCAAATAAACCATATGTGAAAATGTCAAAAGTTGATTAGGTCAGATATGATATATGTCGTTCGATTCAGAGTCATTTTCTATCGAATAAAGTAACAAAATACCGAGGGTGCCATTTAACAATCAAAAGATGTAGTCATTTCCGGTGAAACAGGAAGTGACCGAAAACAATTGAATACGTCAATCAATCCTAATTTATGTCATATACTAACATACCAAATCTCGTTTTTTATCTGAGAAAATAAAAAAGTTATAGGGGTGAGCCACTTTTGAGACTCACTCGGTATATATTATTATTAAACTGTAGTTAAATAAACTCTTATAAATACAGAAAAAAAGACAAAAATACGTACCCTAAAAGCGTTTGTCCGTCATTAGCTACCTTCATCAACTTATCGATCTTCTGTTTATTATCAAACTCCTTATTATCGTATTCAAACTTCAATTTCTCCAGCGCCGCCTGCAAAGCGTTCAAATCCCCCTTCAACTCTTTCTTCGCCTTGATCTTCTCCGCACCGTACTCCACCTCCCTCCGTCGTTCCGTAGCTCTGGCCGACCTCAAATCGATCTTGGCTACCCTGATTTTCTCTATTTTCTCTTCTACGACATCTCGCACATCTGCGTAACTGAGCAACTGATTGATCAGGCAATCGATTATGTCAATTTTGTCGCTTATCGGTAGTTGTACCACGTTATGTACGGCCAAGGAACGTAAAATGTGGGCCTGGTGTAACCTTAAGTGTAACCCAGGGTCGTCCTCGTTGGTGTAACCTCCTCTTTGAGCGTACCGCCATTTTGCACCGGATTCCTTTATTCTTGCGCCGGAGGAGAGGAGATGAAGTCTTAGAACCTCGGAGACGGTTAGGGAATACAAGGGTAATCTACTCAAAGGGAGGCCTTGGTATTTTATGGGCCACCTGGAAGCCAATGTGGCTAGGTGGGTTCCTTCTTTGATGCTTACGTTTTTAGATAAATCCTCTTCGTTTATATCTGAAAATAAAATAAGAGAAAAATAGTACAGCGAGCCATGTAAAGGATAACCAATTAGTTTTTCTTTTTTTTTTCAATTTTCTCGTTTTTTCTTAATACTCTTGAGTTTAGAACAAAGTTTAACAAGTTTATGAGAAGACATTTAGAACAAAAAGGGAAAAAAATGAGAAAAAATAGGTATTCAGAACACACCCTGTACTGTTGAGTGTGTTCTCAATTCCTATTTGTTCTCATTTTTTTAGACCAAAGTCCATATGAAACAGAAAAAACAAATTTTGCATTATCTAAATAAATTATTTTCCTGATAGACATGTATCCTGCTTATAGCAAGTTTTATGGTTTAACAAGCTGGTGTGTGAGTTAAAATAATATTTTCAGTTTCTATAATTTTTCACTTGATTGTGATTATGATTTCATTTCAAATTTGATTTTAAAACCCTGACCATATTTTACATTAATAAAGATTTAATTGATGTAATAAAGATTTAGATGATGTATTAAGTACAATATATTTATTAAAATGTCAAATAATATTATTGAAGCCTTTGAATAAGAAGACTAAGGAAGGAGCATAATGCTATCCATGTATTCATGCATGGTGGGCGGAAAAAGCACTCTAGAGTGGGGATCCTTGACAGTTCTGTTTGACGATTCATCTGACACATTTGAATTTGGTTTGAAATTTTGTGGATTTGTCAGTCTTTACAAATTTTTATTTTATGTTATTTGTTATTTATTCTACTACTGATAGTTGTATAAAGGTAGTAAATCTAAATAGAAATTGTGGCAGAACTTAAATTAACAGTGACACTATCGCGATTTATCGAAAAAGACTCTAAAATAGTTGGTTGTGTAGCGTGCGGTAGATCTCGGCAAAAATTGAGTGAAATAATGGAACAACTTTTCGCTAGTAAGTGACTATATAATATACATACGTGTAGTAAACCGATCATTTATGAAATTCACTTAAACTAACTAAATTATATATTTTTCTTGCATTTCAGCTTTTATTTATTACTTGTCAAAGATTAGATGTCAAAGAATTTAGATACGTTAATTTGACTTACCTGCTTCAGTAGCGTATCGGATGTTTGTGTTAGTAAATACTTATTATAACTTATCTATTTTTATTAGAATTATATATTTTCATAACAATTTTAATAACTACCAACATTTGTTCACAACGTAAAATAAAACAACAAATTATTGAGTCTACCCCACGTCTACCCTACATCATAGTTTTACATTTTTTAAATAAAATTAGAACGACACTGATAAACCGGAATTTAAGTCGGCCATATTTGAGGCCCATCGCGGTGTACCTAAGATTTTTGATATGCTCCTTCCTTAGTCTTCTTATTCAAAGATTGAAGCAAGTGTCAACTTTTAATAAAAAAAAATAAAGAATTGAAAATATATTTTTTTGAAAATTTAATCAAGAATGTAAAAAGTTTTATGTTTTAAAAAAATATATATCGTGAAATTCGTAAAACACTCAATTGAGAATAAAATAATCTAAGAATGAAATGATTCTTTTATAGACCTGCATCAAATCAAATTAAAGTAGGTATGTGACTTTTTTAAATAGTAATTAACAGTTATTAGCATTTCCATAAATTATAAATAATGTACCAACATAAATATCGAAATAATTTCTTTGCTAATACGGTTTAGAATTCTTCAAATACCAGCAAAAATAATCCACAATCAACAATAAAATAAATGTTTTGATTAAATTTCTTAATCGGCTGATCCGGGCTATATTATTACATTACTCTAAGGAAAATAACGAAAATAATTAATATTTTTGACTCCGCCCCTAATCACGTTTCATTCATTTAAAGCTTCACGATTTGTCCACCAGCTGGCAGCACATTTTGTTTTACTGGTTGAGTAACTTTAAGAATATATAAACAAGGATAGACAAGTATAGAGTTAATTATATTTTTAGAGAGCTCACAACAAGGCAAACAAAATAAAATAACAAAATACAGGGTGTTCCATTTAAGAAAAAAGTTTGATTCATATTTTGAAAATGATAGCTGCCAGCAAAGAACTAGTTACGCCACTGTATCTACATAACAAAGTCTATAGACTCATTTTCCGTTTAAAGCTCCGCGCGCACTGAATAGATATCGGCGAGAGCGAGCGACACGTAATTTTCAGTTTACGTTGAAATAAATGTAAGCCCGCGCACCGCATTAGATCGGTGCGCTTCGAGCTATCGGCGGTACTCGCGCCATCAGGCGAAATCAGAGAATGCATGGGAGGGGGCGAATAGTCTACGCCAAGCGACTGTTTTTAGTGGAGCGGTTTTACATTAAACATGTCCGATGAATTATTAATCGAAAGTGTACGAGACCATATCATACTTAATATGCGGTTTTTTATAAAAATTTCTTACAAGCACGTAACCTATATTGTTTACTACACTTATTCAATAACTGAATTAGAAAACCTTCCGATTAAACCCATTTATTTCTCATCTCGTTTTGATTATCTCACATTATTTTGAAAATCGAATTTAAATATCGTCAAAAAACCTATCATATTATTTAATTTTTGGTTTGTTTTGACGTTAGTAATAACAGCTGATAAATAATCATCCTATGTTACTATGATGATCGCTCCGTAAAAGGTACAAATAGAGAAAATAATATTTATGTTTGAATAAAATATTTGTACATATATCTACCGTATGATAGAAAAAAACGGCGTCCAGTTGGATGGGAAATGACGATTGATGACATGTCCTATATAAATTTACATATAAAATGGCACCGACCTTCATTTCATGGTCATCGCTGATGCCGTTCCTTTTCGATAATACGGTACTATAAAAACTATTTATATTTTTTTCTTTTTTCAATTTTCTTTGACTTTTTTATTATATTTTAAGTTAAATAATTATTTTATAGGATTTATAGGATTAAAATCTTGGTTTTAAGTCAGTAGTGAATAAAACAAAACTTGTGTTTACATTTTGTTTAATGATGGACGTTTCGACTAATTTTAATTCGGTCTTCTTTAGAATCTATAATATACAATACAATTTTATCACTAACAATGTGTTTAATATATAATTTTTTCGTACCACAAACGTAGAAAATTATTTATATGTATATTATAGATTCTGAAGAAGACCGAATTAAAATTGGTCGAAACGTCAATCATTAAACAAAATGTAAACACAAGTTTCGTTTTATTTCCTACTGACTTAAAACAAAGATTTTAAAAACTTAAAATAAAAGCTTATATATAAATGTTTGTAATGATACTTATTTAGATTAAAAAACTAAAAATAGAAGTTTTATTTGACTATTTTTCATGTCTAGGTTTCTTTTTAAAGAACAAATTAAACCCTTTTGAGTTATACCAAATTTGTTAAAATCAGTCAAACTAAGAGTCATGTAGTATATTTTATCCCCATCTTCCACTCTATTTCACTAATTTTATGTGGTTTGTTAAGATCTAAATATTATATTAATGTGTGTTTGGTTAACATCTAAATAATATCAATTTCCCTCACAAAGCATAAAATATAAAAAGTTGCATAAAAATATAAATAGCAATAATACTTTATAATTTTTTGAAATGCTGAATGAATTTGACTAAACTTGAATAAACAGTCCTCGTCTATGCTCAAATTCATGCTGGTGACGTACTCTCGACCATCAATCGTGCGACTCCAGTGCGCGGCTACCATCGACTTCCCGACCGGTCGTGCCGCTTGCGCCTCTCGCACCGCTCGCTCTCGCCGATACCTATTCAGTGCGCGCGGAGCTTAAATCCGATGCCAGAATTATTTTGTACTGATTTGAGGTCAAAAATAAATATTATTAAAAAAAAATATTTGTCTTAATTATTATTGTCTTAAAACTTAAAACTAATGCTAATTTACAACAAAGTACCACACAACACTTTATTTAAAACACATACATATAATAGAAGAGAGATGTTCAGAAAAATATTCCAAATTATTATTTTTTGTCCTTTAGGCATTTGTTTATTACTAAACCACTGCTGCCAAATCATTACATTACACAAAGTGAATGTAAACTAATGAATTGGTTATAAGTTATAAGACAATAGATATAAAGTTTTAATGTAAATAAATATATTGCACAATATTACATAGCTAGTGTGAGTCAACAATTATAGTAAAGTTAACTATATCTCATTTATTTTAAGAGTATGAAAAATGTTCAATAGAATAGTTATAGGGAATATTAAGTTACATAATTTAAAATTATTTTTGTGTATACAAGGTGCTTTAAAAAAGTGTGCCAGATATACCATACATGTTTTCTTTTTAAATGAAACACTCAGAACAGAAAAACCTTGATTGTAATGTATAAATCCTGTTTTATTATATATCTACTATGTTTTTGTAATAAACAAATAGAATAAAGGGAAAACATACATATAAAATTATAAAAAGATATTGTTAACATATTCACCTTTCAAGTTTTCAATTCCTGTATTATAATTATTAGACTCCTCCTCCTGACAGTTAAATATGGCAGCCAACAACATCTGTATTAAATCGGTTAATGGCCCAGCCACTTCTTTCTCTGTTAAGGCTCTCTCCATAACATCTAATGTAAAGCCGCCAGGAAAAAAATCCCTTGTGGATAGAAGTTTTTGAAAAGTATGAACAAACTCCAGGATTACAACTATGTTCCCGAAATATTTCTCACATTTTGATTTTACTGGTGTAAATGTGGGAAGTTTCTAAAATGAAATATTATAAAAATATGAAAACATACAATTTAAACTTACTTTCTGATCTTCAAGTTCCAGATCTTCTTTATGCTTTAACCAATCTCTGAAATATGAGGCCAACTTGTTGCTCTCTTCTTTTTTCCTTTGCTTTTCAGCCAGCCTTTGCTCTTCCTTTAGCTGTTTCTGAATTTTAAATTCTTCCTCCCTCTTTTTCATTTGCTCAAGCAAATTGTTATTTTTACCTACTTTAGCTTCACCGTCCCTCTTCATCACAAATCCATTCTTTTCCAAGTATTTCGACAAAGTCTCCTGTTTATGCTTCTTTTTGTTGTTAACAGCTTTCTCGAAATTCTTTGAACTTTGGAAATTCGGAAGGGGACCATTAAATATCATTTCCCACTTTACACTGCTTATATTAAACTTGTCAAGAATAGCTTGTTTTATTATAAATATTCCTCTGTCGTCTTGTTCAACATATTGCTTTAAAAATAGTTTACATTTATCTCTAGAAAACAGTGCCTTCTTTCGTCTTAACTGGGCACTATCAACAATCATTATTTCACTAATATCGGTGTCTTCTGAGTCCAAATGTTCAATTTCATATTTGTACAAATTTGCAGATGGTATAAAATTTCTCTCTGTAGGACTGACACTCCTGAAACATAAAAAAAAACTAATATTTTCTGATGACAATTGTTAAGTTTTACTTACCCATTAGTTTTTATATCGTTTTTATATTGTTCTTCATTAGGAGCAATTACCGACAAAATATGGCATTCTTTCCATTTGTTTGTTGTAAAACTGGCTTCTAAATTTTCACCAACAAAATACCGTTCTTTTATGTATATAAATATGTCTTCGGCCATATCTCCAAACGATGTTCTTTTTGTTAAGGTTGCTAGGTATAAAATTGGTATCTTCAGTTCACTGGGAAATTCCTTGAGGCACTGCTTTGCATGTTCCTCACTCTCAACGGCTTCTTGGTATGTAAGATTTGATTTGCCTGTCATGGAACACGTCCATACCATCGAATTACAAAGAAACATTCTCTCCGAGAATTCACTAGAAACAAACCAAATCAGTATGTTTGTACGAATAACTACAGCCAGTTTATTGATAACAGAACGATTATTGTAACAATAAAACTTAGTGGCATCATTTGAACGTAATTATTAATTGAATTAAAGCAATAAATACACAAAAAAACATAACCTAAAAGAAATAGAATATGTATAATAAAGAAAACTAAGACATGAACACCTAAAATGTTAATTCGGAAGTATGGCGTAGGTAAAACGTAAGTACAATGAACCGTTATAGAATCGTTATACATGAGGGAAGAGTTAAAAATTATTGGAACTTAGATTTCGCAGTAATTGTTTGAATACTTACTGATAGTCTCTAAATATTTCGTTTGTGATTTCACAATAGAACACTTCTTCGTCATCTCGCAGGAAATCTGGCACAATTTGTTTCTCGAAAATCTTTTTTCTCAAGAGAGGCATTTTAAAGATCAAGATCTGTGTATTTGGAGGGAAAACGAAGAGTCTACTGCCGCAACTTAATTCTCATATCAAACACTACAGAAATGCTAAGAATTAAAACTGTCACTTTTAATACTTCAAATTTTCCTAACAACTTTCTAACGTTTGATTTTAAACACCATAAAATTTTGAAAAACTATTTAAGACAAAAAAGTGTGCATCCACTTTTGTCGGCTTCGCTATGAAATGTCAAGTCAATTCGTTAAGCTAAGTTTACACCTTGTTTACATGCGCCCTCTATCAAATTAGAAAACACATTTTCAGCGTTATTTTAAATAATTTTTGAAATCTTATATTTTAGATTACACTGTGTTTTATATTAGTGATCATATTTTCAAATATTAGAACAAAAATGTTAAGAAAATTATTTTTGTTGCTTTGTTTAATGAAAATAATTTTCCCCCTCTGTGGACCGTCCTTAATACCTTTAAACGGGACTATCAAACACTGCGCGTGCGTACTGTTATTATTCACATGATAAAGAAAAATGGCGCGAGAGGAAGGAGAAAGTGGACATTTAAATTCGGTGGCTCTCAAAAGTTTACATACACCGACAGTCAAACCGGAGGTCAAACCGTGCCAAAAATATTGAGACATACAAAATTATAGGGTTTTTACATTTTTATTATAAAAAAAAATAAAAGTATGCTTATTAATAAAATAAAAAGATAACGTAAATGTTACTTTGCAGTAGCTTGTATAATTTGGTTCTGCATTCCAACAATAATATCCTCAATTTCTTCATTGACTTTGGCAATTCTCGCTTTTAAAAATGTATGTCTCTTTATTTCAACTTCGATGGATTTCCTAATCTTGATTTTATACAGGGGGTCTGACATTTCGCCCATCATTTGCAGGTACTGGAACTTAAAGTTATCCATCAATCTTTGTAAATTTTCCTGCGTTATAATGTTCTTGTAATTCAAATAATGCCCGTTCTCAACTTTGAAACCGTTTGGTAACGGTTTCCTAGTGTAAGTCCGTATGTTACCCTGCGAACTCCAGTTGATAGAGTCAAAGTCGGGACTACTACTTCTATCTTGCATTTTCCGTTTCAGAGTTTTCTTTGGTTTTTCTTCCGTCGCGTTTTGTGATTTATTTAAAATTAACTTACTAGGTCTAATTATTGGTCTAGTACTATTTTTTCCGTGAAGATTCGTACTTTCGGTGCTTCTATGAGGTTCTTCTACTGATTTAGTTTTAATATTAGGTCTGGGTTGCGATAATACGTCGGTTTCTTTAAGTTTATTTGTCCGTCCACGTTTCCTTGGTAGAGGATCAACAAACAGACTTTGCTCACTACTCTCTCGACTGTCGTACGAGTCACAAGAGTCGGCATCTTCCGTCGAAAACGAATGTAAACTACCGTTTTTCTTAACTAGAAAGTATTTCTCTAACTTCGTTCTATCAATAACGTGCAGATAGTAAGATACCGGTTTATCAGTCCACGACACTGAACTTTTAGTAGGCGCAATTTCACTAACGTTAATAATTGTTCCTATGTCATCCAAGTTCCTATCGCTGATACGAAAATTCAATGGACAAAAACTCTTAGAAGACACGATTTTCGTACCGTGTTTCAGCTCTGCAAACCTCTCTTTCAGCTTATGATCCACTGCAGGCCCAAAAGCGAAATTATTTACAAAAATTATCGTGGCATCTGTAAATTTATCTCGATGAATATCATCAAAAAAATCGCCCTTTATCAGCTCAAACTCCCCGCACTTTTTCCCGTACCACTGCATCCAGAACTTAAACTTCGCCTCCATCTCTTTAGCGTACTTGGTAGGAACATCGGCCCGCTCAATTCCCACACAGCGTTCGCAAGTACCCGTCGCGGCCATTTGTAGTACCACTTGACCAACCCCCGAGCCAAGATCCACAAAAACGTCATCTTTGGTCGGTTTTATTTGGTCCAGCATCTGCGCGATGAGATCAAATGATGTTTCTCCATAAACGTCCGGTGAAAATGCTTGATACTTGTTTAGTTCCTCCGCATCCGTCACGGCGGCGCTGTAAGTCTGCTGGATAATGTGACGTAAGAGATCTCTACTAGCGATTTTATCTAACCTATCACAAAACTTCTGTGTCCCTTTTTCCAGAGCTAGAACGTTGCTTATCGCCTTATTGTATCGTTTAGTAAGCGCTTTCATAGATTCGTAACTACCAGAGTCAACATCTTTGAGAATATTCTTCTTTAAAGGTACACTTAGATCGGGAATATCGCAGCATCCCCATATAATAGTTTCGACTATTTCTTTGGCTTCGTCATACCCTTTTTTCTTGCACAGCGGCCAATAATATTTAGCAGGTAGTCCGCCAACGGGAGAATTCAGTCTTAGTTCCATTAAATTAAATTAGTCCTTGGTTCGGATAAAAACGTGTAGGATGTCCTTTATGCAACAGCTAATTCCGTGACATTTTGGGTACTGCCGAGCATCAACTAACCGTCAGAAATAAGTGAATGAATAAAAATCTTTGAAGTCGAAAAAAACGTCCTTTTCAGAAAAATCCACTGTTGTTCGTTTGTTCTGCGAATGAAAACGATATTGACAATAACCCCAGAAAGAACACTTATTAATAATTCACTTAAGTATACTTTACCTGCTCAAAACGCTGAAGAATCATGTTATATTTTCCATTTAAGTCATCGATATGAGAACACACACCAACGGGCTACTTTTTTAACGCTAAAATTTTAATTCATCCACGAAAATAATGAACAAAAGTGGGTACTTTATTAACTACTGTGACCGTAAAGGTAAATGAACCTAACCTACAAAGTTAAAAAGCGCGGGACTAGGAATGCCTTAAATGGTGGGAAAATATTTCAGTCCGCAGGCTGATTAGTGGAATAAGATATCGCTTTATGTAGGCATATCGTTTTACTGCTGAAAATCGTTATACAGGGAAATATACATTATATCGGTCATGTCAAATTGTCTCAGTACGTTTGTTCATTGTTTTTCACTTTACTTTTGACCAGCTTTTGACGTTTCTGTTAGTTATTCAACCGTTAAAACAAATAATTTGAAATCATCTTAAAAATTAACAACTTTTTCCTTAAATATTTTTTATTTGGAAATTTTGTTTGCAAAAAACTGTTTGCACTAAATTAACCAATCTGAATAACTGTAAAGAGTTGTATAATTATTAATTTATTAGGTGTAAAGGAATGTAGCATGTTCAAGGACTAAAATATAATATACTAACCAGATAATAGATAATAAATATACTTGAGGGGTATGTGTCTGTATCTACCGTAGATGTAAGTATTTAAATTCTCTCAACATTTGGAAAGAAAAGATCAAAAAGAAGCTGTTGTTTAGTCAATTACATCTAAAAGTTATTTTTAATATCACTATACCAACTTTATAGGGGTTTAGATTATACTTTAATAGTATGTAGTAACTAATTTAAGTTTGTTAAGTGTCAAAATAGTTTAAATTTCCGAAATAAAGCTTTATCGGCATAGAATTTCTTGTGTTTTGTAAATTTGGTACCAACTTTTTAAAAATTGGCGAATGCGCCAGGCAATATATTGGAGTTTGCAATACCAATATACAGTGTGTCCCCAGATGAACCTAATCTATGTTTGCAAACTTGCTTAGCGAAAAAAAGCAAGTTAATTAACTTACTAATTTTCTGTTTTAGCAAAATTTGTCATTATATTAATTATACAGGGTGTTTCAAAAACATGTGCCATCTCTCGTGGAGAGATTTCTCGCGTAAAAATAAGACTTATTTTCCATATCAACATAGGTCCGATTCTGTTTTATTCCGTAGCTACAGAGTGTTAAAGTTTTAATAATCTTTCGATTTATTATAATTTTCTTCCAAGTACTTTTAGTGATTTGAATGAAATTTTGAGGGTAAAAGTTACTATACAGGTGTTACATATTTTAATGCAAAAAAAGTGTCAATAAATTCATCAGGGACGTGCATATGGGTTATTACTGGATTATTGTTCAAAAAAAAAACATGTGCGCCACTGACTTTTTTCTTTTGATATCAAAATTATGTAGGCAGTTTAATGCCAATTAAAAGTTATCTCTTGATATTTTGTCCAATTCGGCCTTCTTGATGAGATAAACGCAATTTTATTAATCACAATTAACCTAATTCATAATTTAATAAAAATTAATTACCTAATTTATTATTAAATATTATTACTTTTTTTTTTTTTTCACTGCTCAGAACAGGTTTAAAGCTGCCTTATCGGTCCATGGGGACAAGATAAGGTGCTAAATAATTAATCACCTAGAAAGGAACGAACAATGTTAGCAGCATCAAGCAGCACAGATTTCTGCATTACTATTAGTTATTATTACTATTATTAGTCCAACATACAGCAATTTCAAATAAAAAATAATGGTATTTAAGATAATTACAAAGAAACTTCATAATTTTAAAAAGTTTTAACATCCTGTAACTCTAAAACTATGCATTTCCATACCCATGTTTTTAGGAACTTTTTCTCATATTTATTGATGCGGAATCTATTACGGTTACCGAGATAGTAATGCTCGTACCCCGAATTTGTAGCACCCTGTATTTTTCAATTATTAAATAATAAAGTTTTGATGATTGAATTATGCAATTTTGATGACCGGTAACTGAGTTAGTGTCGATATTAAAGAACTTTGATTATTGATAATTTGTATCAATAATAAAGTAAAAAAAAATAATAGTAATCACCAAAAAATAAGTTTCTTGCTTTATCCACAATTAATATAATGACATATTTTGCTGAAACAGAAAATTAGTAAGTTAATTAACTTGCTTTTTTTTGCTAAGTAAATTTGCAAACATAGATTAAGCTCATCTGGGGACACACTCTTATTATTGATATTCTAATCTCCAATATATTGCCTGGCGCATTCGCCAATTTTTAGAAAGTTGGTACCAAATTACAAAACACAAAAAATTCTATGCCGATAAAGCGTTATTTCGTAAATTTAAACTATTTTGACACTTAACAAACTTAAATTAGTTACTACATACTATTAAAGAATAATCTAAACGTCTATAAATTTGGTATAGTGATATTAACAATAACTTTTAATTGTAATTGATTAAACAGCTTCTTTTTGATCTTTTCTTTCCAAATGTTGAGAGAATTTGAATACTTACATCTACGATAGAGGTAGATACGTAGACACATATCGCCCAAATATATTTATATCTATTCTCTGGTTATTATATTATATTTTAGTCCTTGAACATGCTACATTCCTTTATACCTAATAAATTAATAATTATACAACTCTTTACAGTTATTAAGATTGGTTAATTTAGTGCAATCTATTACGGTTACACAGATACCAATACTCGTATCTCGAATTTGTAGCACCCTGTATTGATCATCCAACAGCTTTCTTCGGGTTCTTGTTATTACCGATTCTGAACCGTCCTAGAACTCTGCAGCGCATGACCAAATGAAATAATGTCTTCATATTTCCTTCTGCGCATACGCATCACAGTTCTAGGACGGTTCAGAATCGGTAATAACAAGAACCCGAACAAAGCTAACGTCAAGCCTATTCGGGAAGGAGGGGGCTAGACTCAAAATTTTACTCAAAGTTGCAGGAATGAGTTTTGATTGCTTTGGTACCTGATTCTGTTTTTTATTTAATTTTGACAGCTCTGAATGTCTTGATTTTAAAACTGGATGTGAGAACTGTGACACTATTTTGAAAATGACCTACAAAAAGAAACAAGATCCTATCAAAAACATAAAAAGTAAAAAAATGCGAAGCCTCGCAAAGCAGTTATTTCATTACAAAGAATTATGAGATGGCATGTAAAACCAGGTTAGTTTTATTTTGTGCAACGATGTAGATTTTGTAATGCAATATCTCTCTCTTTGGTCCGTTTCCCTGAAGAGGGATTAGTGACTATGATGTTCCTGTAGCGGTTATTATCGTATTGTGCCAGTCCGCTCTGTTTTAAGCCATGCTGACGGTTTCATGAAGGCCTTGGCCGATTAGGTCTTTAGTTTGATCAACCCATCTCTTGGGTGATCTTCCTCGTGGTCGCTTTCCCTCTACCTTTCCCTCGACTATTAGCAGCTGCAGTGAGTCCGTTCTTCTAGCAATGTGACCAATATATGTCAGAAAACATCGGTTTATTTTTTTTTGAGAGGCTGAGTTGTGAGTTTAGTTCTTGGAGAACTGACTCATTCGTACGATGGGCTGTCCAAGGTATACGTAGCAGACGTCTATATGCCCACATTTCAAAAGCGTCTATTCGCCTGGTATCGCTTTTCTTCAGCGTCCATTTTCATACGTAGCAATCGGGAAAACAAGCGAGTTCAGCAGTCTTAGTTTGGTGTTCTTAGTGATGGCTGTATCTTTCCATATCTTTGTTAATTTAGTTACGGCTGTTCTAGCCAGCGCAATTCTACGTCTTATTTCGCCTTCGCATGAGCCGCTGTTGTCGATTAGCGATCCCAGATATAAGTATTTATTAACCACCTTAAATCCCGCTATGTTTCCCACGTGAGGTTGGTTGTTGTTTTGTCGGTCCACAATCATGACAGTAGTTTTGTTAGGATTAAGTTTTAGCCCAAATTCTGTACTAGTTTCTTGGAGACGTTGCATAATAAATTCCTGTAATGCAATATAGCATGTGATTTTGTTTTGATAATTTGCAGATAGGTAGGTACCATAGATAGGTACCTTTATCAATTTGAATTATTAGTCAATTTCAAGTGTCAAGTTGTTGTCAAAAGCGGTCCAAACAAGTATATTTTTGTCTATTTTTTTTCTAATTTGTATAAAATGATGGACGAAGAAAATATGAAACAGGAAAGCGTCGCGGTGATAAAAAGCAAGTTCAAGTTGTACTCTAGCGGGGCAAAATTGATCATGGAACCGATTCCGATTCTGGAGGAAGATCTGTCGGTAGACGAATGCGATAGTAAACATCTGCTTATGAGGAATACGGAATCTTTTACGTGTTTGAGGCAGTTAGTGATATCCAGTAGTTCTATAACGAAAAACAGATTATTTTTGTTTCCTCCATTGGAAGATCCTGGTATTACAGCTACGTTTAATTTCGAAGGTAAATATGAGTTTCAATACTTTCAATCCTAGATCATATATACTTACGTGGATAAATCAACGCCATAAGTTTTGCATTAAAAAATATGTCTCCGACATCACGACATGCCATTTTCGAACCTTATGAAATAGTACGAGAGAATTTCCAATAAATAAAATGAACAAATTTTTCCACTTTCATGATCAAAGGCTTTTAAATGGGTAAATAATTTCGAGTTATCCAGAGATTCGGATTCTTTTGCAAATTTTAGACAAATATCACATTGATGTATTTGAAGACCCTTTTAATTGATGTAGTCAAACATAATTAAAGGCATTTTGAGTTGAAAACATTTCTCAGAGGCTGTTTGATATAATGAATATAATGAAAACTATAGAATTTGACCACCCATGTGAGAAATTTCCTCTTATTTACATCATTAAATGATTTATTAGATTGAAAATATTTATGGATTAAAGTTTACAAATAAAGATTTATATAGTCGAAAAAAGTCCGATAGAACCAATAGAAAGGTACTATTTTGTCACATTTTTAATTAAATTTTGTTAAATAAATTAATTTTTTATACTATAAATATCTTTTTTTTCCTTATAAATAAACACATTTGTATCCCATTTTAAATAAGATATACAAATTACCAAAACTTAGAAATAACAGTTCAAAAGTTCAACAAAAATCCTACACCCGTTTTTAAAAAGAAACATATAACCACTCACTATGTCATTCCAGCAAGCGAATACGACACAGCATAGGTTTCCGGACTAAACGACTGGTGTATTTACACCACTCAATAGGCGTGTGGGGTTTGCCGAGCGGTTTCCGATGCAGTCGCTTTCTTTCGCATCTGTTATAGGTAATTTGTGGTAGTTCTATGTCCACGGAATATTGGGACACTCTGTATTATGTAGTTAAAAAAGTGTGTTAACAAGGATGAAGGATGGAAAAACAAGTATTTTAAGACGTCTGGCTCTTTGATATATCTTTTACTATGCTCTCTAGAACAGCATGCGGCCCGTCTGGCTGCCGGTAAACGTTGCGTTCTCTACTGCGCATTGAAAGAAGATCCTATATTTTTTATTAATTTAGTCCTATAAATTCTAGTATTGAATATAAATCGAACATGTCTCCATAGCGCAGTGCGTAGAGTTTCCGACCACGAACCGATGATTCAGAGTTCGAATCCGCGTCAGGGCAAAGACTTTATTTTATTTTCGTTTATATTCTGACAGTAAAGTATTAAATATATTTTTTTTTAATTACCAGAATTGTCGGTTCGTGATCGGAAACTCTACGCACTGCGCATGCGCTATGGAGACATGTTCGATTTACGTTCAATACTAGAATTTATAGGACTAAATTAATAAAAAATATAGGATCTTTTTCCGATGCGCAGTAGTAAACGCAACGGGTATCGGCAGCCAGACGGGCCTCATGCTGTTCCAGAGAGCATAGTAAAAGATATATCAAAGAGCCAGACATCTTAAAATACTTTCTCGAAAACGTTGCTAGCTCTTAGACTAAAATGGTTTGATCAAGACTGAAAAGAGATTGATCAGCCTTGATTATCTGCTGATGATGCTAACATGGTTAGTGAAACGCGCGTCCAGTGTAAAAGTAAAAGTGTTTTGGTGTATGGTGGTGAATTAGTGTTTTATTTTTGTTCTATATAGGGTGGCTCAAAAAAGGGCGAGTGGATCGGGGTGATTTTTTTAAATGGAACACCTTCTATATTATTGCATTTTTAGCGTCCTTTCAGATCACTTTGCATAATCCTAAGATATGAGTAAATATTTTTCGGTAGTTTCAGAGATATCAATAAATAAAAAAAATATATTTTTAGCCTTTCTTAAAAAAAACATTAAAAATACAAACCAAACCAAACTGTCCTGAAATCAACTTTATATTAGGTATTTACTTTAGATGGTCCAAACTTATTTTGCTATAAATATCGCAGTGTTAAATAATACAGGATGTCCAAAATTCCACGCCAAACTTTCAAAATATAAAACACTTTTTCTTTGTTTTTTTTAAATAGAACGAAGAAGGAAATTTAAAATATGAACATTTTTTGTATTTAAAGTATTTCAAAATTTTTAATGGTTTCGCAGATACACACAGTATTATTTCATATGGTAAAATACGAAAGAAAAATTACCCAACCATTAAAAATTTTGAAATACTCTAAATACAAAAAATATTCATTTCTTAATTCTCCATCTATTGAAAAAATAATATACAGGGGATTCCATTTAAAAAAAAAACGAAGAAAAATTATTTTATATTTTAGAGTTTGGTGTAGAATTTTAAACATCCTGTATGATTTACACTTCCCATATTTATAACAAAGTTAAGTACAGACTATTTAAACTAAATACCTATTATAGTTTTGATTTCAAGACAGTTCTTGTAATTTTAATATTTTTTTAAGAAAGGCTGAAAAATATACAGGGTCCGGCAATAGTGCGTCGGGCATCTGTAGCCCCTAGAATAAACAACTTGAGAATTTTGTTTAAGTGCATACCTGAAGTATGTACCAGGATGTATTTCAGGAAAATATTTTAACTTCTATAGAGTGGCTCAAAAAAGTGTGAGTGGACCTGGATGATTTTTTTTAAATGGAACACCCTGTATATTATTACATTTTTGGCTTCCTTTCCGATCACTTTACATAACCCTAAGATATACATTTTGATAGTTTCAGAGATATTAAAAAACAAATCAAAAATATATATTTTTTCAGCCCTTCTTAAAAAAATTATTAAAAATACAAAAACTGTTCTGAAAACAAAACTATATTAGGTATTTACTTTAGATGGTCTGTACTTACTTTGCTATAAATATGAAAATCGTAAATTATACAGGATGTTCAAAATTCTAAGCCAAACTTTCTAAAATATAAAATAATTTTTCTTCGTTTTTTTAAATGGAACACCATGTATATTATTTTTTCAATAGACGGAGAATTAAAAAATGAACATTTTTTATATTTAGAGTATTTCAAAATTTTTAACGGTTTCGCAGATATTTGCAATTTTATATTTCCTATGGCATTTTCCACAGTTAATTTTTATCAAAGCCACCCAGTAATTTTAAGCGCCATATGAAATAATACTGCGTGTATCTGCGAAACCGTTAAAAATTTTGAAATACTCTAAATACAATAAATGTTCATTTTTAAACTCTCCATCTAATAAAAAAATAATATACAGGGTGTTCCATATAAAATACAAAGAAAAAATATTTTATATTTTAGAAAGTTTGGCGTAGAATATTGAACATCCTGTATGAATTACGATTACTATATTTATAGCAGAGTAAGAACAGACCATCTAAAGTAAATACCTAATATCGTTTTGATTTCAGAACAGTTCTTGGTATTTTTAATAATCTTTTTAAGAAGGGCTGAAAAATATATATTTTTAATTTATTTTTTAATATCTCTGAAACTATGGAAATATATTTATTCATATCTTAGGGTTATGTAAAGTGATCTGAAAGGAAGCCAAAAATGCAATAATATACAGAGTGTTCCATTTAAAAAAAATCATCCAGGTCCGCTCATACTTTTTTGAGCCACCCTATAGAAGTTAAAATATTTTCCTGAAATACATCCTGGTACATACTTTAGGTTTGCACTAAAACAAAATTCTCAAGTTTTTTATTCTAGGAGCTACAGATGCCCGACGCACTATTGCCGGACCCTGTATATATTTTTTTATTTATTAATATATCTTTGAAACTATGGAAATATATTAACTCATATCTTAGGATTATGTTAAGTGGTCTGAAAGGAAACCAAAAATACAATAATATACGTATTTCCATTTAAAAATCCCAATCAACTCACACTTTTTTAGGCCACCCTATAGAAGTTAAAATATTTTCCTGAAGTATATGCTAGAACAAAGTTTAGGTTTGCACTTAAACAAAATTTCCAAATTTTTTATTCTAGGAGTAAATGAATACGGACGCACTATTGCCGGACCCTGTATATAAATATTTTATATTAAATGTATAATATTGACATTATTTTTATATAAATATTGATTTTCTTAGATCCAACTCCGGATATAGATGATATTGGAGTCGAGGCATATAAAAGAATGTGCAAGGAAATGGAAATTGTTCCAATATCTCGAGTAATAAAATCGTTAGCAACAGACACTCTTGATTTAAAGGTAATTTGGGCCAAATTGTGTACAAAGTTCTTTAATGACTATACAATACGATTGAAAAAACGGCGTCTGCGATGACTATGAAACGGAAATCGCTGTCATTTTATATGTAAAATTATATGGGGATGGGGAATGATACCGATGTTCATTTACAAAGCCAACTAGACGCCGTTTTTTTTTCGATCATACGGTATCTTATAGAACAATATTGTTATTGTACGATATTGTATGTTATTGAACGATATTGTATTCTAGTACCTTTATTTTAAGTTCTTTTAGTACTTGTCACAAAATATTTGTTTTATTTAGTGTCACAAGGGTGTCACGCATGATACAAATTATTTCAAGTCTTGCTTCATTCAGAGCCTCCCAATTAGTGGAATAAATTATTGGTTTCAATTACACTTTATACTTTTTAGTTTACTATCATTCACAATGTCTAAAAAACACAATTAAAATTAATATAATAACCTAGCAACAGCTTGCGGTAGTCTGTGCATTAGATTGGAAAGTGCCCATAAGGACAATATAAACACTATTTGGCGCTATTCTTGCAACGGTCGCGACCCAAAACTTTTGAAAATTTCGGAGCGGTTCGGCTTTTTCCGGAATTATATCGCCAAATATTGTTTATTCAAATTTATTAGTATTTTCGTTTAATTTTATAAATAAAATACAGTGTGTTGCATACAAGAAACTTTATTTTATATAAGGACGCATGTATGAAATACCTATGAAACATTGGAAACCGACGTTATGCCACGATCCACGATGGTTTTTGCAGTTCACAGTTCACAGCACAGCTTTTTAAGTTTTTAATGCCACTTTTTCACAATTATCACCGGTTGGAGTAAATAAAACTTGAATTAAACTCACAAGATAGCAATAATTACTTTGAAAATGGACGTTATAAACACTTTTCGGGATTTCTTTAATGAGAGCGGTTTAGATTTTGAAAGATTATTATGATTTTTGAAGATTCTGACTTTGACAAGAGAAAATTATTTCTGTTTTTGTTTGCTGTTGTTCTTAGCGACCGCTATAGCAGCGCCAGATCGCGTATAACGGTCGCGACCCAAAATAATTTCGCGATCTAAAATTTATACGGGCTTTCCCGACCCAAGCAGCATTTGGACGTCGGGACAACGTTGTGTCACGCGACCAAACGTCGGGGCGCAACGTCGGCACAACCTCGTGCCAACCCTAATCTGCACTAGTTTGGAGAATAATTTTTGGGTCGAAACGACGTTGGATACCGACGTTGGCTAGCAGCCTAATTTAGTACAAACTGCAACGTTGTTTAAAATCCTAATTCACAGAAATACAAAACTAATATGGCGTCTAAGTCGCGTTTTATCCTAAATTGGGATAATTATAGTAAAAATATTATATTTATAATTTAGTTAGAGACATATGTCAGATGGCAGTGAAGGAAAACAAAACAAAAGTATTTAAGTGTGGAGGATGTTTGAAGATCATAATTATTGAAACACTTTAACCGACTCTGTAACTCGTTACCCAAGGTAAAAAGTTAAACGCAAACAACTTTATTGATAAATGTATTGTTTCTACTTTAAAAAATACTAATGGGCCTTGAAATTAAAGAAGTTTTAAAAATTTTCTTGAATTTTTTTTTTAGTAAAATGAGAATAATTTATTCGCATTCGAAAAAATTGTTTCCGCGTATTTTTTAGGGTCAAATATTTCAAGTTAATGTATTCAAAAAGCAGGAATTGCTATTTTAAGAACGAAACATTTTCTTATTTAACAACATGGCGGCTTTAACTTTGTTGTTTTGGAGATTAAGATGGAGTAGTTCGAGTAGTCGCATACTGGACTAATAAAGTCGCAGTTCGGCCTTAACAGGTAGTATACTAGTCGCAAGATTGCCTAATTTAGTCATTCTAGAGTCTAGCTTGTGCCGCCCTCTATAATCTAAATAAACGAGGAAGTGTCGGTAATATATGTCGATGTATATTTAAATTTAGTTTTATATGTACCTTTCTTATGTCCCATTTTAATTAAGTTTTTTTTTTATAAAAACAAAAACAGCACTGAACTGTCTGACTGAACAGAACAATGAATTGAAAATTTAAGATTTAAGGTTATGGTTCAATACAGTTGCAAAAAGGTAGTGACTCTACGTCCTACCAACGTAAGAATAAGGAAATCTAAACAACGTTGGAATTAGTAAAACAGACGACGTTTGCATAACGTTGGAATAGGTCCTGAAACTGACGTCGGAAAACTCTATATTATCCAACGTTGTAACTACGTTGTCCAAATCACCTAAAGATCACTTAAGCAAAAAAGGTTACAAGACAACGTTTATTCGACGTCGCAGAATCTTCTACTTTGCTGTAGTACTAGTCCAACGTCGGCACAACGTTATAAAAACGTTTAAATTTATTTTAATACCCAAGGTAGGGAGCTAACTATTTTTTGTAACTAATCCAACGTTGTGTTTAGTAAACATGTGGTCGCAAGTCGTGAAAATGCTACTTGGGGAGGGGTGTCTCACTCGCGTAAAAAATGTACACGTACTGCCAAAATATCCTTCCACTGCTAAGCGACTGCCAATGACTATGAAGAAGACTGCCTATGATTGCCATGTAATTATTATAGGCGACTGCCATAAGACTGCCAATGACTGCCAGCGACTGCCAAGAAAATGTACAGGTAATTCCAATAGTGAGACACCCCTCGGGCTTTCCAATCTAAACTTGTTGCATTTATCTATGAGTCTGTCTAGTCTCCTGTATCCTCGGTTGTATCCATGTTGTATCCAAGAACAGTTAACCTAATTTTATTTATTATCCAATTATAAACAGTTAACCTAAATTATTAGTTTACCGTTCTTAGGTTGTATCCATAGAGAAAGCATAATATTTAGCTTATAAAACAATAAACTTCTGATTTCTAACCAAAATTTTTCTTGACAGGCCAAAATGACATTCCTCGCAAATTTTGAAGTATAATTAGTGGAAATGTCAAAAGTTTGTTAACTTTTTCCACTAACTGAAAATTACTACCACTAATTATGACGTTCTAAATGCTTACATTATAACTAGGTGAACAAAAATACTACTACTATTCTACGGCTAATTGAAACTACTAATTTACTCCACTGATTTCGAGGTTCTGAATGAAGCTTATCTCCAACGAGTCAGGGAAGATTTCTACAGACGACAATAAAAAAATGACAAAGAATATTATTTACTTGTGAATTAAAATGACATGCTTCAACTGTCATTGCCATGTATCCTCTGGTTGAAGATACTATATATCTCTTATTGTGTATAGTGTCGTATACACCAAAAAATTTATAATTATTTTTTCTTATATAACATACAATATTACTTTTAATTTAGCTTAATCATAACTTTGACTGTTGTATCATAAAAATAACACCTGCAATTACTTAATCATCATTCAAATTATGGACATCAATTCGCAATAAAGATCTTTGGGTCCAGAAACTATAGGTCAATTAGTATAGAGAGTTTGGTAATAAAAAGAAGAAAAACCAAACAAACCAAACTAAACAAAAATAAATTAATTATAAATATATAAACAGTTATTATTTACATCAACAAAACTTTCTTAACAGTATTTAAGGTACATAAAGGGCCATGCTATTACTACCGCTTTCCCGTTCAAAATATTTTAATCAAGTTGCGATGAGCTTTTTACGGCTGTTAAGCTGACTTGTACACTTCGCATTAAAAGAGGTTCTAAAATGAACAATGTTCGACTGCGAGGTCTGCTAGTAAACATTTTTAAGCTTAAAGCAAAGAATATAAAATATACCTAGCTAGAAAAAGAATGGACTCTGCCATACTGAAAAATGGTCCTACAGAAGTGGCGCCATCTATTGAGTAGGGCTTGTTTTAAATGGATCGAAGCGCGGGCTTTTTAAATGAGCGTATTTATTGAATTTTACTCTAAAATAATTAAATTTGATTATTAAATCTTATTTTTTACACAAATTCAACAATACTAATAACAATGTGTAATTGTGATGTGTAAAAAATAAGATTTAACAATTTAATTTATACAATTATTAAATAAAATTAAAGCCAAACATGTGTAAATATTATTTCTTATTTAAAGTTTTTATTTATAAGTCAAATATTTAAACATCGTGTATTATAATAAAACAAGACCAACGTAATACGCCCAAAGTTTTTTTTGTAAATGGAGTAAATATAAATAGGTACTTAAACAATGGCAAAAATAAAAGACTTACATTATATTTTTAGGGCCACAAACAAAAGGAATTGTCTAATAAAAACACATATAACAAATTATAGTTTGAAAAACGTTTTGATAATCATTTTTGATATTATGATTGGCGCTATGACAACTTAATAGAAGATTATTTTCTTTTATCTATGTATGACAACGACAATATTTTTGAGAATTCGACAATAGTATGACAATGGCCGTTGGAAACTACGGCAACTACAAAAAAAATCTGACTAAACGCCATCTGGCAATAACTAGTAGCAACTTCTTAACCTAAAAATACAGTGACTATATTCAAGACCTAAAAATTAATTGCACTACCATCTAGCGCCCGAGGCCGGAACTATTTTATTTGAAATCTATATCAGCTCGGCGTAGAATATATCCATGGTTGACAACAATCATAGATAAATGAAACAAGTTTAGATTGGATAGTGCCCATAAGGACAATGTAAACACTGTATTTGGCGCTCTTCTTGCAACGGTCGCGACCCAAAACTTTTGAAAATTTCGGAGCGGTTCGGCTTTTTCCGGAATTATATCGCCAAATATTGTTTATTCAAATTTATTATTATTTTCGTTTAATTTTATAAATAAAATACAGTGTGTTGCATACAAGAAACTTTATTTTATTAAAGGACGCATGTATGAAATACCTATGAAACATTGGAAACCGACACACAGCACAGCTTTTTAAGTTTTTAATGCCACTTTTTCACAATTATCACCGGTTGGAGTAAATAAAAATTGAATTAAACTCACAAGATAGCGATAATTACTTTGAAAATGGACGCTATAAACACTTTTCGGAATTTCTTTAATGAGAGCGGTTTAGATTTTGAAAGATTATTATGATTTTTGAAGATTCTGACTTTGACAAGAGAAAATTATTTCTGTTTTTGTTTGCCGTTGTTCTTAGCGACCGCTATAGCAGCGCCAGATCGCGTAAAACGGTCGCGACCAATCTAAACTTGTTGCATTTATCTATGACAACAATGAATTTAAAAATTGCGCCCTCGATTACGTAACTCAAAGTTTAATATCAAATATACAGCTACATCCAATCGAATTAAATTTAATTATTAGAATTTTCATACTGCACTAATTTTATCAAATTTTAGTATTATGGACTAACTTCCAAACAGTTTAAAGCATTAACTGAAACACTAAAACCAAACTCGCGTGTAACAAACCTAATTCTTGAAGATAATTGGTTGAACGTAGAAATGGTATCTATGCTGTGCGACACCATTGTTGAAAACACTGCTCTGCACTATTTAAGCTTGAGAGAATGTAGAATTGGAGAGGAAGGTATAATTTGCTACGATTTGCAAGTATTAGCTTTTATTAAAGCTTATAATATGACATGAATGTTCACCAACGTATTGACTGTTTACCATTTTTTTTCTATTTACCAGAACTATTAATGTCCAGTAGATGTATTTAAACAGATATATTGTAGTAAGTGTAGTACATAGTGTTTTGCATTATCTGAGATAAGTGTTTAACAGTTTGTTGTACCGGGTTTTCCACTAAGAATAGCTCTCGGTTGTATCACAGATTAGGTATACTATATGTATACAGATAAAAATCTTATCCCTAATTCGTGGTACGAAAATTGTTTTTTATGACTATGTGCAAACAAGTAAAATTTCCTGTGCGCAAAAATAAACTCGTGTAAAATAACAATAAACAGCGTAATAGAGAGATATCGCTAAACCGAATAGCGTGCGTGGACGTTAATAAGGCCAGGTGTTATTTTCTTTACGTGAGGTGGTATTAACTCTCTTCATTTATAGTTATCGGATCGGAAAGAATTCTGTTCGCGTCGCGTCCGCTATTTAAACTTAACCTAACTTTGAATTTAAAACTTTGAAATTGTTTTGTTTACTAGGTATTTTAAAACTAAAGGGCTAAAGTGCTTATTTCCAGTGCTTTATTGTTCAACATCTGCCAGTGGGTTTAGGGCAGCAAGTAACAAATTCTCTTAGAAGGGCTAAGTCGTCATCTGCTGTAAACCTAAGCCTCTTTTTATAGGTTCTTTAATATTGGAAGAGGTGGAATCCATATTTTGGGCCATATTCATTTAATTAAAACTAATCCCAGCTACTTAAGTATCAAATTACCTAATAAAACTAAAGTAATAATTCAAAACAATTCAAACATAACCTAAAATAAAAGATCTCGCCGGCCGGTCCCGGTTGTCAAATACTCGCACATGCTCATTTAAGCAATTTTAAAACGTTTATTACGTGAGGCGGTAACGTTATTAGCGGGTGTTGCGTTAAAAATTGACTCGCGCATATCGTAACCATGATAATGTACGCGTAAATACTGCATGACGCTATTCGGTTTTCCGATATCTGTCTAATAACTGTGGCGGTCAGGCGCTGTGCACAATTTTAGAGGTCATAAGTGGGCGTGCTATGTGCGCAAAGTAGTAACCTAACTAGTTCCCGATTCCGAAAATTGGAACCACGAAAGACAATAAAGAAAAAAACAAAGTCTATAATGTGTATAATCTGTGGTTGTATCTTCGAAATTATCAGTCGTAGAGGCTACAAAAAACAATATTTCTGTCATTTCTGTCTAAAAAAGTCATGAGAAATTGCTGGAAATTATTTTCAAGTCTCTAAAATGGCTGCTAGAGAGTGCAACTACTATGGCAAATAAAAAAATGAAAGTTTTTTGAATTTTACTTAGATAAGTTTGTAATATAAATAATAGCATCATAATCTACAGCAAATTTTGAACTTTTTTTTGTTTGAACCATTTTACACTCCCTTCTAAAGTGGACTGGCAGAAGAAAGTTACATTTGTTTTTATGCAGGGTGAGAAAAGAAACATATACATATTTTCTTTGCCGTTTTTCTAATAAGTAAAAATAACCGAGTTATTTTAATTTGAAAATAAAAAAAAATATTTTTTTCTTAAATTTTGAGAACCACTGTATCTTTTCTGGGTTTCCTTTGTTATAAATTTAATCTGTTACCTATGCTGCCTTAATATCAAGATATGATGTTTTTTAACTAAAAATAAAAAAAAAATCAAAACTTTTTCAAAAAATTCCAAATTTTCAATAATTTTTTTGCGAATAAAACCTCATACACGTGTTTCTGGTGTCGAAATATACTACCTTTATTTGCACATATTTAAGACTCACCCTCTATAAATATTGATAACTCCGGAGTGGATATTTGGAATCCAATAAATTAAAGCTCGTTTAAAAGAGCGCTCCTTACTTTACCTTTTTTCGCTAATTACCTATTTAAGTTTTTTACTCTTTACTACCAGCTATAATTTCATACACATCGTATTTAATTTTTATAAAAAAACGCTTAATGTTTATTAACTTGTAAGCAGGGTTCGGAAGTAGTTAATTAAGACGTAATTTACCAGATTAACTACTTGTAGTTTTTCTTCAAAAACTACGTCTTTTCCCGTTCATTAACTACACGAAAACTACGTTAATAAACTATGTATTGATATTATGAATAATTTTCCTTTGTATGAGGTGTAATAGAGATAATATGATGTAAATATTATATTTAAAGCCATATTTCTTCTGTTTTCTTAAATACATTATGTGTTTTTAAAGCTTCAACTTATTATAACCTCACCTCAAACCTTTGATATTTGAAAGTTTGAAAGCAAAGGCTAGATATTATAGTTTATATGGTATAATATAGAGTAAAACGAGCTCTTTTAAATGAGCTGTAGTTTATTGGATTTCGATTACCCAGTCGGGAGTTATTAACATTTTTAAAAAAACGGATCTAACCTTCCCCCACCACTGCATTTTAGTAGATAAAGCACAATGGTTCTAACAAAAAAAAATCCGAAATTTACAGATGATTATGATGCCATTATGTATAGCACACCTTATCTAGGCAAAATTTTCTCATTCGCCATAGCAGTTGCACCCTCTAGGAACATTTTTAGAAAGTCAAAATCATTTCCAGCAATTTCTCATGACCTTATTAGTCATAAATATTTCTTTCCGCAGGCTCTACGGCTAATAATTTTCGAGATGCAACCATTAAACACTCGGTACATCGTATTTTACTAATTTTCTTTTGTATAGGGGCTGAAAAATTAGGAAAGGTCTTAGCCAGCCTCCAGTCGATAAAATCGTTGGACCTGAGCTTCAACGATATAGGCGACCATGGACTCCTACATCTTCAAAACGGACTGTCAGAAAATATGTCACTGAAAAAACTGAATATCAGCCACAACAACCTAACCGAAGCATCCGGCGAAGCCTTAGAGAAAATACTTATGGCAAACAAGTATATCGAAGATATCGATTTATCCTGGAGCGGATTTTTTACGACGCAATGTAAAAAGACTTGGCAACAATGTTTACGAGGTTTAACGTAAATCGTAGATGCATTTTAGGCAACAAGAGACTATTTAATGCTTTGACTAGAAGCAACAGGATTAAAGTATTGAATTTGGCCTGGAACGGAATAGGAGATCCACAGGCTGCCAGACCAATCTCTAGGTACATACGAGCGACGGATACTTTAGAGGAGTTGGATCTAAGCAACAACAGGTTAGAGGAATCAAATACTTTTTTAAAGATATATTTACGTGTATAGGCTAGGTACATTTCAGTTGATTTCAACAAATTCCGACCGCAGCGCTTCAACGGCAGAAATCAGAAATTATCAGTATACTAAGGGCAGGCAAAGGTTAGTCTTGGGTCGAGATTTCCGTATGTAAGAAGAGTACAATGCGTTTATAATGTACTGAACAAAGAGGGAACAGTAAACACGTTGCCAAACGCACGAAATAAACCGAGAAACTGCGCACATTTCTAAGAGACGTGGAAGGGGATATAGCAGATTTGTCGCAGTGCACCGGTCGACCCAATCAGTACCACGTTAGTACCACGTTAGTACCACGTTAGTACCACAATTAGTACTTAAAGTTCTAGTGAAAAGTGTACCTTCATCATGCGTTCAGCTTCACTATTTAATTACGTCTGGCGATACTTTATATGTTTATTTATTAACGAGTCGTTGTAATTTTCCCCAGAGCTTGAAAATTTTTAAGTGCAAGTTAGAAACACTTGCAATTGTGATAAAAATAAGTTTTAGTTTGTTTAAGTTTGAGTTGGTATTCGATAATGGTCGCGCTATTAGAACTCTGAATTCCAAATGAATCGATATATTTCAAAATCTATTAAAAATAATTGATTATCCTAACGATATCCTTATAATTCTATTTTAGATGCTCAGGAACATATCTAATGATTTTATCTAGTTATATTTTCGAAAAAAAAGTCGTTTAAAAATAAGCGGTTTGCGATCGTGATTTTATTTTACCCGATAGGGAAAGACGTACCGGCAATGCCGCAACAGCACACCGTCGCATTTCTTTCACTCCGACTTAATAAGATCCCTATCCGATTTACTTCCACACATGTAAGTAAGTTCCGACCAGAGAAATAGAAGGGATAGAGAATGAGCTTCAACATGCGCAGAAGGTCTAATCAAGTTGGGCGCCATATTCCAGGTCTCCGTGTCATTTTGTATATAGGTGGTAATCTATAAGTAATCAAATATCAATTTGCTGTTTTCAACCATACGGGGGGCAATTTAAATTTAGTGAAATTCTATCATTTATTATGGTTAGTTAACATTAATATGATTTATTTAATTAGCAGTTTCAAAACTGCGTACAAATATTGGTATATAATACACTAAATATACGAATATTCTGACAAAAGACGCTACGGACAGATGCCCTTTTCGTCGTTAAACACTCGAAATGCCATTAAATAAGTATTTACAATTATTTCATGTTTACTTGTACAGAATTACGCGTTTCAATTTAAGATTTTTGCAAATTTGGTAAAAATTGTTCTAAACAACTTTTTGTTCAAGTTGTATATTCATAAAAAACATTTGGTTCATAATTATTTTTGATGATTACTTACCTTGTATTTTTAATATAAACCTAGAAAAAATATGTTTTTGTTTTATTTTTTTTTATTCGTCCCTTCAAATTGTGTTACAAAAACTGTTACATAACATGTCCTCTAACAAATATTTTCATAATACATAAACATCATTGATTTTATTATGGGTATTATTATTAGTATTTATCCTGGTTTTTGTCGACAAAAAAAACTCAGTCTTGTAATAGAACATCAATTTTATATTTCGTAAAATTATTTTGATACAAATTCAATTTGTCAAAATTCAAGTCATTAATATATTGATAAACAACCCAAATTATTCCTAAATATTTTATTATAAAAAAAAACAGTTTTCGGTAAGTTTGTAAAACACATTATCGTTTGTCTTAATACTACAAAAAATAATTTATTTTTTGCACAAAAGAAGCTTGTCGATCCTTATTTGTCCATACCAAAATTCTGTATGTACAACATACATATGCCTAATTTATTATTAAGAAAATTAGATTATATGATCTCAGAATTTTAAGAAATTTTTTTTAAGATAAAATAGTTTCTTCTCAACTGTAATATTGTCAACTTTGGCCTGTATTTTATCTATTTAAAAACATGGGATTGACAATCCCCTGATTAAGTTTCATTGCATCAAATACCTTTGCTATAAATCCTGGCTCACAATTTAAGGCCATTGCAAAATGCTTTTGAGCTTCATCATAGATTTTACAAGAATAAAAGTGTAATATTGAAACAAAGTAACATTGTAAGCTTCATGACTAATAATCTCATTTTTAACACTCTTTAAATATCATCTCGTTAACAATTATGAATATTATATGATTTTTCTCAGTGATTTGTGGCACAGATACAAATTAATATATGCCCATAACAGTTTTTAAATAAGAAACTTCTGCCTACAGATTTAATTTTCTTATTGGCATAATACCCTTTCTTCCTATATAAATCTTGCCATTTTTTCAGTCCAATGTTCCTTGTTTTTACAGTTGTAGGAATACTAAAAATGTTGACTATAGAACTCGATACTATGTTTGAAAAAGCCTTCATACCTGTAACTGTGCATAAATCTAATTAACTGAATTCTCCTCCTCTTGACACTCTGAACACGGCTGCTGCTAATGTTAGAAATATTTAGCACAAAACTACAACTATCTACAACAAACTTTACAATAAAAGTGTTAAATTTTCGCTGTTCGATAAAATACCCTATCTTATGTTTTCTTTTCCTCCAAATAATCTTCTTGTCAAGTAAGGACCAATCTTATTTGATATATTTCTGGTCACTTGAACTTGTGCTTTCATGGACACTATAAGAGTGCACTGTTTTACACAAGCACGAACATTGATTCCAAGTATCTTTTTCGTCCACATGTAATAAAAACATCCTCTTTAAATGGCCACATCATACACTTATTTTTGACCATTCCCAATTACAATCACGATTTTTACAAATCGTCTTTAGGAAAACTAAAAATAAACAGTTTTGAATCATCTGTAAACACGATTATGTTGTATAAACTTACACATGAAAACTAATCATTATTCCCGGCGTATTAGCTTTCTTAGAATGACTATGAATATACAACAAGCCTTTTTGAATTAGTGTTTAGAATAATTGAGATAATAATAAATTTTAACTAGATAACAACACAAACGAAAAACAAAACAAAACAAATAGATGCCAATTAAAGAGGGGAAGTGACAGCGAGACCTGGAAGATGTCTGCCATCTTGTCGTCGACAAAAATTTGGATGCGCACTCGTCGAAGCTCATTCTCCCACTTCTATATCTCTGGTTCCGACCCAAAAGTAACAGTTGCCAGCACGGTATATTTCATGCTGCCGTCCCGGTTACAGTTCATGTTGATCGCATTAAAATAATATTGAAATCGTAAAAAGTATTTTAGTTTTTTGCTAGTGCAGTTATTGAGACTATAAAACGCTCAGGTATGAGGTTTGTGTGATGTAACGTTTCGGGTAAAATAAGTGAAAAAGAATTCGAACTAGGCGTCGACGTCGTGTTGTGTTGTGACAATTTCAAATGTTAATAAAATTACCGAAAAAATGTTAACGCGTAAAGGAGAGCGTAATTAGGGCGTTGTTAGGTGCCCCAATAACATTCAATAACTCAACTTTCCCGGATATTCTACTCTCCCGAAACTACCGGAATTTATTTTTTGCGCTGAGGATTCAGTAGGTAGCTCTCGGTAGCTCTGCTGTAAAAAATGTGAAGTTGCCACATTTATTTTTTTTTCCTATTACATTTATTGTCATATTGATTTCAGACCAATAATCAACGAGTATATTCGTATAATGTAATAAAATTACTGTAAATCACTATAAATACGGGTAATGGTGTGGATCCGGTGGCTGATCTTTTGAAACGAGTTTTTGCTGCATATAGTCACAGATACTACGCATGCGCACATCTTCGATGTTGCCAGATTGCAAGTTATTTTGGAATTATTTTCAGTAGAAAACAAATATGTGCTTTTCAGTGTTTTTTTGCCAATATATACCGTATGATCGAGAAAACGGTGTTCACTTGGCTGAGAAATGACGATTGAGGACATTTCCCATATAAAATGACAGCGATCTTTATTACATTTTAAATATTTCGCACAACACGTGAACGCTTATTATGTATTTTCATAGTCAATAAAATTAAATAGAAATAAAACTCTAGATTCCTATAATTAATCTAATTGCTCTAGATTATTATGCTACGTTTAAAAAGGGCTTTATTCGGGAAAAAAAATTCGGGAAATTAAAAGGGATGTGTCCAAGTTTTTTCTTTTTTTTTAATTTTTAAACGCTGTAGCTCCATGTCATGTTCATAATAGTTCTTTTTAACATTCCATCAAAACTACGGAGGCCTTAAAAGGCCTTTTAGCCTCCGTAATTAAAATTGTAGAATCAGCTTCAGCAACATTAACAGTTACCTTGTTTAATTCTGCTTATACATATATTGAATTAATTTTTCTGCTACCTTAAGATTTCTCTATTCTTACACCTAATTTATGTGATTTTCTTAGCATATATGATTTATAAACCATATTTTTCCTAATAAAAGGATGGAATAAGATATGCAAAATTAAGATATTTTAACATTTATTTTCCAGACAAAGCATAATATATTATTAAGATTAAGACATAACAAATATTATAAGAAAGATCTTAATATAAATCACAAACTAACTAAGTCTTAATTTGGTCTTGTATAAACACAGGTATAAAAATAATAAGATCAAAACTCAATCTTCACCATATTGTAAAGATTTGGCATTATAGGAAACAAGAAATTACAGTAAATTAAGAAAAGAATATCAAAGTACACGATATTAAATACTGTAATGTATTCTACGACACAAACCATCTCCCTTCTAAAGAGAAAAAGATAAAACATAAAGCTTATTTTAGTCTTATCACCACACTCTTCGATAAAATATATGTCTAAAATTGCTATTAATCCACTAACTTGATATATACACACCATAATCAAAGTATATTATATTAGTAACATTATAGGTAAAATGTTACCTCTATCTCCCATTGACGTATATTGTTCTATAATACTCGTCATGGTAGTACTTCAATACATCAATATACATATAATCAAAACTATTGTTGCCTGTAAATAACTAGAAATTAAATAACTTGAAAGAAATAAAATAATTCTAATAAGTTTAAAAGCATTAAGAAAAAATCCGTAAATGATAATTTTTAATTCTAATGTAAATATATAAATAAATGTTATTATTATTACAATTTTATATATTCAATTTTATATATCATTCCTTAATTTTGGATATCAAGATAAACCTGAAATTATAAAATTAATCATAGAATTTGTATTATTATTGATTAACACCAATTAACACTCCAAAAAAAAATTTCAACTGCAAATAATTCGAAAATAAACTGCAATTTGGCAACATTGACGATGTGCGCTTGCGTAGTATCGCTGATCAAATGCAGCAAATATGGGCTTCAAGGTCAGCCACCGGATCCACACCTTTACCTAAATACGAATAGTTTGTCAGGTTCAGTTTTTTTTCTCTTGATGTTTTCTTCTGAAATAAAATTAAGCCTTAACATTATTAGGCATTTGCATAAAAGTGTGTATTTTGGGTGGTATTCCACAAAATTTGTAGGCTATTGAGGAAACGGAAAATGTCGAGATTACAGAAATAAATTGAAAATAATATTAATATTAAAATAGCATTATATGTCACTTTTTCAAACATGACTTTCAAATCCTTCAATTTAACAGCTGTTAGTATAGTAAACGCCACGAATGTTTGGGAGTGATTCATCGGTAGCTACCATGTGAACTAATCTGTTCAAGGTCACATAAAACTTAATTCCAGTGTCGTGGTCTTTCAAGTCATACAATAATCAATATATAATCTGTTGTAATTTGTTGTTTTAACTGTCAAAGTCTTGTCAAAACATATATTTGGTTATAAATATAAAATGGAATGCCCCATTGGTTGCACTGTAAGCACACCAATGGACTGACGCACAAAAACGAATCAATCAAAGAAACGCGATATAGTATCGTCTTTGTCAATCACGCTAACATTTTAGAATAAGTAGTAGGAGCGCAGGCACATGATTAGACCGGGCCGCTAAAAACCTACGTCTGCGGTAAAAATTTACGTTTTTAATGTAAAAATGATAGCGCGCGTGTCGATTCTAACTTCATCAAGGGATGAATCACTCCCAAACATTTGTGGCGTTAAAAATTAATTTAATGAATATAGGCTGATTTTAAAAATCTCGTTTTTTATGTTATAGATTAGTTGATGAGTCTCTGGGAGTGATTCGTGGTGCAATATTGAAGAACCGCTCTTTAAAAATTGTTAGAATAGGCAATAATATTTACACGCCTGACGATGCCCATTCCTTACTAACAGTTTTAGTGTCAAAAGGAAAGGATCCGGAAGATCCCCTAAAAGTACTAGACATGGAAAATATGTACATAAATAAAACATCTAAACCAGTTAAGTATATCAACAATTGAAGAGTGGAAATACGAAAGGGGGTAAGTGCCAAAATTATTTTTTCAAGATAAATGAGAAAAACACAGTGGATCTGAAAATAATACATTTTTAAAATATATATTAAAATACTATTAATATACATAAAAAATAGACGCTTTTGCTTGGCACTTGCAACTTTTGTTAGGACATGAAGCATGGTATTTATTACGTTTCTAATGCAATGACTTATTACCCCCTTTGGTATTTCCACTCTTCAATTATTAAATCAATAATAACTCATTGTGTATGTTAAAGTAAAGCTTCATTCAGAACCTCGCAACTAGTGGAATAAATTAGTGGTTTTAATTAGCGTAGAAGTTTGTTCGTTTAATTTCAATGTAAACATTCAGAACGCCAAAATTAGTGATATACATCTTCAGTTAGTAGAAAGAGTTAACAAACTTTTTAACTTTTCCACTAATTATACTTTAAAATTTGAGAGGAATGTCATTTTGGCCTCTGATTATCATCCGTCAAGAGAAAATATAGTTAGATACTAAAAGCACGGCATATAAATCACACGGCAGGCTAACTCGCTTTGGCGGGAACGCTACGCGCATATCCTCGCGCACGCCGCCATTTGCGTTTCCATCAACAGAAAGTAACCAGTGTCGTAGTTTTTTCAGCGACAACACACAGTTAGGCAGATTCGACTCAGTAGCGTGCGGCTTAATTTATTTTGATTTTTTTCTTGAGTGATATATTTTGTTTTTGTTGTTTTATTTTTGTTTATTATGTGATATATTTGGTTTTTCTAGTTTTATTTTCGTTTCTTATGTAATATAGTTGCCAATAGGTGCCCGGTGGCGTAGAGGTACAGGCTTTCGTCTACCAATCTCAAGGTAGTGGGTTCGAATCCCAAACCCGGCATTTCATCAACCGACAATTTTTATTAAAATAAAAATAGTTTGGGTACCTAGGTCGACTCAGCCTTAAATGAGTACTTGGGATTCACAATCCTGAGGTAATAATAGGCGGTTGAAGCGTAGTGCTAGCCACATTACCTTCCTTTGTATACCGAACGGCTCTAGTATGGCAAGCTGTACCTTGCTACTCCCAAGGCGTCAAACGCTATATACGGGAGCTATTATTATTATTATGTAATATAATTTGTTTTAGTAGTTTTATTTTTGTTGTTCAATAAAAGTTTCTTTCTGTTTCCTAGAGATCTTATTAGGTATGTATATATGTGATTAATTATTTTAACATATTGTTACGGATTCCGTGGGTCCACTATTTAAACTCACGATAAAATACTTAACGAATTTATTTGTTTCACTCTGTACACACAACTTATACTATTTACAACACAACTTATGCAACTACTATTATTCTAACGGTATTTCGCGGTATTTTCAAACTTCAGACTTCAGACTATCTTCAGACTTTAGACTTCAAACTTCAAACTTGTCCAACTGTCAAAGCGCGGGCCTTATATACCCCCTGGCGGTTGTTTCTAGATTTTTCTAAAGAATTCTATAATTTTCTTTACTTTCTGGCGAATGCGCCAGGTTCCTCAATGCACGTTGCGATTTTTTAGCAGCATGCAGTTATGCAACCAGTAATACACCTTGACAATATTTTAGTTGTGAAAAAAACAGTAGTATACATATTAGGACATTCAGCTAAATAGGAAGATCTAATTAAAAATCTTAACAAACTTTAATATTAGTAAGATTTAATGTTAAATATTTAGTAAAATAAAATTTAATGTTGTATCTAGAATCTAGACATTAAAAATTAAATTTAAAAATCATTATATTATTCATTTAAATATAATTATAAAAATAAATAAAATGAGTATATCGAAAATAAGTTAACAATACATTTTTAGGGCAAGAACATGGGCAATTGCAGCTAATGGAGAAGACTTGATTGAAGATATAAATAAGGTCCACAAGTACAGGGGTGCAACTTTGTTTATGTTTCAAAGCGATAGCAAAGTAATTTGTAGCTTGATGCACTATGTTCAGTAGCAACATCGATTCGTAGCGATATTCTGATTTCTCGCTTTGTGGCGAGGCGACAGTCTAGACACGTGTGCAAGAGTGTGATAGTGATACAATATTTCGCAGCATTTGAGCGGCAATAGTTTTGCAATGAACATAGTATCGATCTGGTTTTGACATCGCTTCTAAACGATCGGTTGCTAACTTGAACAAAGTTGCACCCCAGGTTGTGTTCTGTTCACTTTGAATTTAAAATGTTTACCAATTCACTTTATAACCGTATAAAATACAATGCGGTACCTACTTTATTTCCTGCCATGAAGAAAATAAAAGTTTCTCAAAAAAAATTGTGGATTTATTAATTTGTGAAATTTGAATATTAATAAAATTTGCTACGCCCATTGATGGGCATAATTTGTACGTAGTCTCTTTATATTGTTCGATAAATATTTTATTGGTATATTTTTAATTCTTGTTTGTAACTCCTGGCATGTTTTTGTTAGTTGCATGTTTTTTAATTTTAATTGTCTATTCTCTACAGTGAAATATTTAATTGATTTTTTCATTTTTACTTTTCGAGAAGTATGCGCGGTTAACGATTCATTTGTTTGGACAAAAGTATTGTAAATAAAATTCAGTTTCAGTCAATTACAGTATTTTTTTAATACGACCCTGTCGTATTTTCTGAGAATTTTTTTAATACGTTTTAATCCGGCCCTGACTAGAAACCATAATGGCGCCGACAAGGTCAAATTTTATAGAAATTTTAAACAATGGAATCTGAGTAGAGTTGGCGTGCTGATTGTTTTATGTGCCGTGCTAAAAGTTTGCTGTTTTATAAGTTAAATATTAGGCTTTCTCTGTGGTTACAACTGATTACCGCAATCTGTTGCTAGGATTCTATTAATTTTAATTGTGTTTTTTAGACATTGTGAATGATCGTAAACTAAAATGTATCTTAGTAACAGCTTGCGTTGTCAGTTGTATCCATAGAGAAAGCTTAATATTTAGCTTATAAAACATTCAACTTTTGATTTCTTGTCACAATTTCTCTTGACGGAAGATAATCAAAGGCCAAAATGATATTTCTCGAAAATTTTGAAGTATAATTAGTGAAAAAGTTAAAAGTTTGATAACTTTTTCTACTAATTGAAAAAGACTACCACTAATAATTTTGAAGTTCTGAATGCTTACATTGAAATTAAAGGAACAAACTTCTATGCTAATTGAAACCACTAATTTATTCCACTAATTGCGAGGTTCTGAATGAAGCTTAACTGTCCAATAGATGACTACAACATTTTAAAGCTAGAAGTATAAGTTAAGGTTCAGAAACTAACTAGTAAAAGCTCACATTTACTGAATTGATGACAGTAGGTATTTTTACAAGAGTAATGTTCAACAAATCTCATCAAGGAGGCGGAAATCGACAAAATATCAAGAGACCACTTTTAATCAGCATTAAACTGCTTACACTATTTCGAAAACAACTGAATAAAAAGTCAATGGCGTACATTCTTTTTTTAGAAAAATATTCCAGAGATTACCCATATGCACGTCCCTGGTAAATACGTCGACTCTTTTTTAGCTTTAAAATATGTCGTATTTATAGTATCTTTTACCCTCAAAATTTCATTCGAAACGCTAAAAGTACTTGGAATAAAATTATGATAGATGGAAAATATATAAAAACAATCTTGTTCTAGGTTTTATTAAAAATTATTGCTACTGGCAAAACAGTAAAACTAGGCGGAATATTGAGCGATTATGAAATAAAAGGTCCAAACGTACACAAACTAATATACGACAGATGTAGATATATTTTAATGAAACCCAAGAGGAAAAAAGCCAAAAAGGACTTTGGGTAGAACCAACATCTTCTTCTAAAAATCCAATCAAAAATAACTTATCGCCTTTTATAGTCATTTCATTTTGTCTCTGCCCGACATTCCCATCATCCCTGATGAGTTTTTCAAAGTGATGAAGAAGCTGAAAATAAAGAAGTTGGACGATGCCCTTGTGAAAGGTCTAATGGATTTGTATCCGACGAAAAATCATGAAATTAACTGCCCAGAGTTGGTTAAGGATTATATGAGTCTCTATCCAGAAACTGAGTTGCCACCTGCGAAGCCCAAAAAGCAGAAAAAGGCAAAGGCATCTAAGAAACAGAAGAAACCGGGTAATTTGATAAATAATTAATATACGGGGTGGTTCGAACTGTATCCCGGAATCATCGGCGGCATATTCTGCAGATAAAAATAAGTAAAAAAGTTCGTATAAATGTATGTCCTAAAATGCTTAGTTTCAGAGATACAGGGTGTAAAAGTTTCATTTTTATTTCGATTTTTAGTAATAACTTTTTGTCCGTACCTGTCAGGGCCGGACGATCCTGCGCCCCGAATGCGAGGGGCGCCACGACAGCAACTAAAACACTTAAAAACAGTAATCTAAACAAATAGTAACGAATAACCAGATCAATTATTAATCGATACTATCAATTTTCACATTAAAATACAGCAGTTACTACACAACATAGCGAAAATATCTGACTAAACATTAATCACTACTATATCCTAGACCTATCCTATTATAGTTTACTATGCTCAAAAAATCTTTAGCACGAAAGTTTTGGGATAGATTTGATTTGAAACTGGGATTTGCGAATTCTTAAACAAAATGAAATAAAAAAATATAAATCTAATTTGTTCGTGGTATTTTACAGTTCGTCTGCTGGATCTGTGTCTATGAAAGGAATGCAGACAAAAAACATTTAAATAAACAACAGTATATTTTATACGTCGACTTGACGAGTACGTCACCGCAAATCGCTCCGCCCACTCATTTTATTGGCTACTTGCAAATTTGTCGAATTTTTATTGATGGGATGCGTCCCCAAGCAGCATTTGGACGTCGGGACAACGTTGTGTCACGCGACCAAACGTCGGGGCGCAACGTCGGCACAACCTCGTGCCAACCCTAGTCTGCACTAGTTTGGAGAATAATTTTTGGGTCGAAACGACGTTGGATACCGACGTTGGCTAGAAGCCTAATTTAGTACAAACTGCAACGTTGTTTAAAATCCTAATTCACAGAAATACAAAACTAATATGGCGTCTAAGTCGCGTTTTATCCTAACTTGGGATAATTATAGTAAAAATATTATTTTTATGATTTAGTTAGAGACATATGTCAGATGACAGTGAAGGAAAACAAAACAAAAGTATTTATGTGTGGAGGATGTTTGAAGATCATAATTATTGAAACACCTTAACCGACTCTGTAAATCGTTACCCAAGGCAAAAAAGTTAAACGCAGACAACTTTATTGATAAATGTATTGTTTCTACTTTGAAAAATACTAATGGGCCTTAAAATTAAAGAAGTTTTAAAAATTTTCTTGAATTTTTTTTTTTTAGTAAAATGAGAATAATTTATTCGCAGTCGAAAAAATTGTTTCCGCGTGTTTTTTAGGGTCAAATATTTCAAGTTAATGTATTCAAAAAGCAAGAATTGATATTTTAGGAACGAAACATTTTCTTATTTAACAACATGGCGGCTTTCACTTTGTTGTTTTGGGAGATTAAGATGGAGTAGTTCGAGTAGTCGCATACTGGACTAATAAAGTCGCAGTTCAGCCTTAACAGGTAGTATACTAGTCGCAAGATTGCCTAATTTAGTCATCCTAGAGTCTAGCTTGTGCCGCCCTCTATAATCTAAATAAACGAGGGAGTGGATAAACTATCGGTAATATATGCCGATGTATATTTAAATTTAGTTTTATATGTACCTTTCTTATGTCCCATTTTAAATAAGTTTTTTTTATAAAAACAAAAACAGCACTGAACTGTCTGACTGAACAGAACAATGAAGTGAAAATTTAAGATTTAAGGTTATGGTTCAATACAGTTGCAAAAAGGTAGTGCCTCGACGTCCTACCAACGTAAGAATAAGGAAATCTAAACAACGTTGGAATAAGTAAAACAGACGACGTTTGCATAACGTTGGAATATAGGTCCTGAAACTGACGTCGGAAAACTCTATATTGTCCAACGTTGTAACTACGTTGTCCGAATCACTTAAAGACCACTTAAGCAAAAAAGTTTACATGACAACGGTTATTCGACGTCGCAGAAGCTTCTACTTTGCTGTAGTACTAGTCGAACGTCGGCACAACGTTATAAAAACGTTTAAATTTATTTTAATACCCAAGGTAGGGAGCTAACTATTTTTTGTAACTAATCCAACGTTGTGTTTAGTAAACATGTGGTCGCAAGTCGTGAAAATGCTACTTGGGTCGTCTAATTTTTTTCAAAAAACATCGAGAGAATATCGTTTCCCCTCTCACGGATACCCCGTAGCCACAGAACGGACAGACGTACTGTACTTATAACTCAAAAAGCTATCATCTTTATGTAAATAACCTTCTTTCTATAATTCTTGTTATAGATTTTTTCTAAACAAATTGGTTTGGGTCAAGAGCCAGCAAAATTGACAGTTTTAGACTTACTGCTCAAAATCTCACTTTTTTTACTACCCACTATCCATGCCTTTATTTGTTATTAATGCTGATATGCCCTAAAATTATATGAGGCAAAAATTCATTCGCAAGAAGCTGAAGAGGATCCTGATATCCTTATTATAAAAAATCTTATAAGTTTGATACATTAATTAAATTAATTTATTAACAGTAGTGGGAAAAGATATCAATCTTTTGATGGTTTTGATTGTTCCGGATTCAATATGTAGTAATACACGGAAAATGGTAGTAGAATCGTAGAATTTTCTCATTTGAACAAGGAATGCATCTCAAACACTGGCCGAACCTCATTTTGAAGCCAGCAAAACTGTGTGTTCATCATATACCTACTGATTCTGCACGAAATAATTGATTGTGAAAAAGTAAAGTTTTTTAAATTATTATAGAAAAATAACGCAACTGCTTGCAACTAAATACTAATGTTTTCAAAGATCACTTATACCAGAACGAGACTGCCGAAGTTGGAATTCTATTTCTTATAACTCGATATACCGGGTGCTTCAAAAGTTGATCACCCTTATAACTTGTTTATTTTTTTAGATGAAAAAACGAGATTTGGTATGTTAGTATACGACATAAATTAGGATTAATTGACGTATTCTATTGTTTTTGGTCGCACTGTTTCACCGGAAATTACTACAACTTTTGATTTTTAAATGGCACCCCCGGTCTATTTCTACTTTATGACATATGTTATTTTTTTACATTTTCGCATATGGTTTATTTGAAATTGTAACATGTGGTTCAAAAAGACAATTATTTGACTCGAAATACCAAGAAAAAACGACAACCACAGACGATTGAACGAAGAGAAGAATTTTGAAGTCTTTAAGTGAAAATTTATTGTTAAAGTAGCATAAATATGCTTGGTTGTAGTTAAAGTATAGTATTGAAAGAAAGAGAGAGTTATAATAACATAATAACTAGGGGGGGGCGCCAGATAGGGCACTCGCCCGGTCTCAACATTTTCCTTCCGCCGGCACTGGTACCTGTATAAAACTACTGAGTTAAAAATATACATTTACGACGTTTTTTACGTTAAAATAGTGTCTTGGTAAAAATCGCTACGAGTAATGGTTCTCGAGATATTTGGAATCGAAATTATCAGTACCTCTCATCATTGACATAAATTAAACATGTTGACTAAATAGTGATTAGACTGAAATCATAAATTTGAAATGTTTTTATGCCAAAAGTTCAACAGAATTTTTTTTTATCATTTCTTCGAAGAAAGAATTATGATTAATTAAAAAAAGTTCCCAAATTAATCATTTCAGTCAAATAACGATCTACTCAACATGTTTATTTTTTGTCAATCATGACATGTATTGATTATTTCCATTCCAAGTATCTTGAGAACGGTTGCTCGTAGAGATTTTTACCAAGAGACATTTTTTACGTAAAAAGTCAAGGAAATGTATTTTTTTCACTCAGTAGTTTTATACAGTTACCGACGAAAAGTAATTACTCTTCAAAACAGTTAAAACACATGTATGTGGCGCTCCCTGCAAATAGGAGTCATATTGTCATCAAAATCAAATTTCTCATGTCGAAAAGCTTCCGGACGCCAATTTTCATCCAAATATTGACGTTATTTCAGAAATTATTCGGAAAAAATCGAAATAAATATGAAACTTCTACACCCTGTACGAAGTGTACCTGTGTACGAAGTTTTTTACTTATTTTTATCTACAGAATATGCTACCGAAGTTTCTGGAATACAGTTCGGATCACCCTGTATAACAATGTCTGTAACTTTCAATAAAAATATCAAGGAAAGAGCATATGAAGCAACTTATCAACGCCGTTCTAATTTTATTTGAAACGTGTCAAAATTTAATACAGGGTAGAGTTAAAATTGTTAAAAAAATAGATTTCTAATAAAAATACCAGATACCCTACAGTACGTCTGCTGGATCTGTGTCTATGAAAGGAATGCGGACAAAAAGCATTTAAATAAACAATATATTTTATTCGTCGACTTGACGAGTACGTCACCGTAAATCGCTCCGCCCACTCATTTTATTGGTTAATTGCAAATTTGTCGAATTTTTATTGATGGGACGCGTCGTCTAATTTTTTACGAAAAACATGGAGAGAATATCGTTTCCCCTCTCACGGATACCCCGTAGCTACAGAACTGACAAACGTACTGTAATACAACACCTAAGTCAAATTGACGCATTCTAATTAATTTTTAACAAATAGTAAATAAAAGCGAAAATGTAAGTGAAAAAATATATATAATTACTCTAACGTAACGTATACCGGGTGCGTAAAAAAAAGTAGCTCACCTTTATAACTTTTTTATTTTTTCAGATAAAAAACGAGATTTGGTATGTTAGTATATGACATAAATTAGGATTGATTGACGTATTCAATTGTTTTTGGTTACTTCCTGTTTCACCGGAAATGACTACAACTTTTGATTTTTAAATGACACCCTTTTTACTTTATTCGATCGAAAATGACACACAACAAAGATCTATACTTTGGAGGTTTCCTATTTTGGAAAAACGCTATAGTCTTTTCAACGGGAGTGTCTGTTACTTTAATTAACAGTCAAATCGTATTTTCTGTCATTTTTGAATGTCGTCCGTTGAAATTTTCTGAAATTATATCAACGATTTTAATACATATCGCACAAAAAATTTTGCAAAACTTTATGAAAGCTTTCTTATTTTTTATCCAATTATCCTGATTTTTTTACCTGTTCTAATTAACTAATACAGGGTGGCCCATCGAAAACGTTCCGCAAGGCATAACGGCCAGGGTAATCCAAAAACACGTCAATTTTGTTTGAGGGGGACAACTTTTGCCCCAAAAACGATTGCAAAATCTTCAACCCTCTAATCGGGGGTGTCATCCCCCAATTTTTTTCAAATGGGAAAGGGGGTTAAGTGGTACCGCAATGAAAAGGGATTTCTATTCTCTATACTTTCCCGCTTCGTTTTTGAAAATCGGTCGAGTCATTGATTTTTTAAACATTTATCAGAGTAAATGATAAGGATAACTTCCCTCAACCAGTTTGCTGTTTTTTCTTATTATTTCTAGATGTTTACGCATTCTTTCACTTGCCACAAGTTGAACGATCAGGTGCGGTAGTTGCTAGATAGCTGTTCTGTGACTTGTGCGTTGAAGTTCTTCTAAATATCGTTAAACTTTTTAACAATTATGGTGTACTCACTTGCAAAAAAAAGTGGAAATAATCGAACTTTATTTTAAAAATAAACTTTATTTTAAAACGTCTTCGTTGAGTTCTTGTAACAACTGAATTTTGTACGGGTGGAACTTGTGTTTTTTTAATATACTTTGGACGCTTGTACGATTCACGTCGGTCTCATTGGCTAATTTTTTTGTACTCAGCGTACAATCCATGGCAACTTGGCCCAATACGAATACCTCCATAGCTTCATTTACTACAGGATTTTCCCTCTGCCTCTTTTTATTCATAACGGAACCAGTTTCGCGAAATTTGCAACTAACTCGCGAACAATTTTGCCATAAAGGTGTTTGTCAGGATGGCGTTCATTGAATATCTGCGCAAACCGATTGCTACATTCATTCTTTTTAAAATAAAGTTCGATTATTTCCACTTTTTCTGCAAGTGAGTACACCATAATTGTTAAAAAGTTTTAACGATATTGAGAAGAACATCAACGCACAAGTCAAAGAACAGCTATCTAGAAACTACCGCACCTAATCGTTCAACCTTGTGGCAAGTGAAAAAATGCGTAAACATCTAGAAATAATAAGAAAAGACAGCAAATTGGTCGAAGGAATTTATCTTTATCATTTACTCTGATAAATGTTTAAATAAACTTTTCAAATTTCAATCCTTCATATTCTCTCAATGACTTGACCGATTTTCAAAAACGAAGCGGGAAAGTATAGATAATAGAAAGCCCTTTTCATTGCGATATCACTTGACCCCTCTTCCCATTTGAAAAAAATTGAGGAGTGACAACCCCGCTTAGAGGATTAAAGATTTTGCAATCATTTTTGGGGCAAAAGTTGTCCCCCTCACAAACAAAATTGACGAGTTTTTTAATTTTCTGAAAAAAATTACCCTGGCCGTTATGCATTGCGGAATGTTTTCGATGGGCCTCCCTGTAGATTTATTTAATTTTTATTCAAAATTCAATAAACTATCAAATCAAAATTAATAATGAAATATCGAATCATTAGTTGTAAAATTCATGAAATAAATAAATTTAACAAATAAAATAATGAACGAGCATACATACTATTCTGTGTGTTTCACAAACATTTATTTTATTTTCAAGAGGAAGAACTGATGGTACACGATTTGGAAAATGCCCCAACAACGGATGAGGCGGATAATAAGGAAGAAAATTATAATCAGTCGCAGTTAAATCTACCAGCAACAAGCCCCAGTGACCAACGTTTTCAACAGCACAGCAGATTGAATGCAAATTTTTCCAAGCAACACGTCTCCAATATGGATCCTCCAGCACATCAATCTATGACCAATGTAGATCCTTCAGTAAATAGATCTAAGGTAGAAATCATTGCCAAATCCAACACAGAACTGAATAACCAAGCCGAATGATTTTAAACGATGAAATATTACGTACAATATAATATGTTAAATACATTTTCTTCAAAATTTTAATCTATAACGAATATTTTCATAGTATTTCTATATCGATATTACCATATCATTATGATCAAATAAAAAGAATATTACAACTGAAGCCCCACGTTGGGCACCAAACGTATTTATTATCCAAGAAATTGATCGTGAAAACCGTTGATATTTTAGTTTAAGCTTTACTGTATGTATTGGTAAAGTTCTTGACACAACACCCTGTACACACAGAGTAATACGAGGTAAAAAAGGTACAATCAATAAATAAACAAAACTAAACAGGAAAATTAAATAAAAATACTATTTTTTTGGTAATTATACTTTATTTAATATACAGGCATCCAAACAATAATATGCAGTAGCTTAACACATCAGTCTTACATATACATATAATTTTAAGCAATATTTAACATACTTTAGCTTAATAATTAATATCTATAATTTTCAAAACAGAACAGCTTCTTTTTACCTTTTTTTTTCTAAACACAATCGATCCGTTACATATAATTAAGAAAATATATTTTGCACAAAAGTTACTCATAATAGATATACATATATTTCGAGTTTTACACAATATAGCAGTAATAGTAGTAGGTATTAAAATATACAAGCGCAAAAATATAAATCTTCTTAAAGTACTAAAATCAATAATTACTAAAAACTATAAATTTTATATAAATTCAGTAAAGTGTAAATCGAAAACACCTCGTGATATGGCGAAAAAATGGCAATTTTAGCAAAAATATACCCATAGAAAATTTCAAAAATTCGTTTATCTTTGTTTTGTTTTCACTAAGCGTGGAAAAATACTTTTTTTATAAAATGCTAGCTACTTGTTGGTCTGACGCTTTTTATTCAGTAAGATATGTGACTCTAAATTAGAAAAAATATCGTATTTTTAGCAAGAATTCTTTCATTGGTGGTTTTATCATCTAATGGTTTAAAACTAGACCTCAAAAATATATAAAAAATAAAACTATTTCTGACAAAATTACTCTATTATGAATAATTGGCCTTGCACCAACAAAAATAATTCAGTTCTTTTTGTTAGGCAATACTGAGTGTGTTAGTTCTTATATTATAGTAGATTACACCGTTACTTTTACAATATATACGAATTAAATAGGGTTGGTTCTTTTTGAATTTTTTATATAATTTTACCAATCAAGTTTATAAAAAAAATAAACACCTTTTATGGAAACATAATGCGTAATAAAACAAACGTTCTTCTTGATACAAACCACAAATAATAATAATACAGTTAACATATATAAAAATAGAGAATTAATTATAAAACACTCAATATGAGACATTTGTCGTTTTACTAAAACTATAACGGATATTTTTATAGTACTTGAGATCTCCCTGTGAATATATAATCTATATCGACATTATCATATCATGTGATCAAATAAAAACAATATTACAGACGGCGCCCCACGTTGGGCGCCAAATGTATTTCTTATTCACAAAACTTATGATGAAAATCGTTGTAATTTTAGTTTAAGCTTTACTATATGTATTGGTGAAGTTCTTGACACTCACAATTGACGTAGTGTGTTATTTGAACGACCGGTTTAAAGTTAAAAATATAAATAAAACAAAATACAGATAATAAAGAAGTATTTTAGAAAGTACTCTAAGTAGAATTAATTGCTGTACCTGTCAAGAACCTCGAAAAGACTACTATAACATCGTTTTCATTTGATCATATGATAGGGTAAACTAAACCAAGTAATTAGAGCTAAATATTGATGACGTACATAATAAAATTGCGAATGTTCATACAGAAAGGGATGTGGTGTTTGAAGAGACGAAAGGAGATACTTAACTGGAGTGTTCTTTTTCTTTGGGATCTACAATAAATCGGGGTTTAAATTGGATTTGTAGATATATTCGTTTTGATTGTAGACGTTCTCAACATTTAATACTTATTTTTAACAATAAATTACTTTTCTGCCTTACCAGCTTCGTCCGCCGCTGCCGGTTCGCCAGTGCCGTTGGTCGCGGCTTCGGATTTTTTCTCCTCCTTTTTCTCTTCTTCCTTTTCTTTCTTCTCTTCCTTTTTATCCTCTTTCTTCTCGTCGTTATCCTTCTTCTCTTCGGAAGATTGCTTCTTCTTGTCCTTGCCCTTCGCTGGAGTGGCCGGTTTGGGTTTGGGCTCCAGGCTTGGATCGAGGATTATTTTGCCGACGTTTTTGCGGTCGTGCATTTTCTGCATAGCTTCTGCTACCTGAATATGATAAATAACGTTAGAAAAAAACTTGACGTTTTCAATACAATTATAATAACCAAACTTATATGGAATCATCTATTATTTTTCATAATTTTTGGGACGTATGAAAATTTTGTGTTTTAAGTCTTTACCAAAAACTTTTAATGAAAAATAATCCATATAGCAATAGAAAAAAATTCAGTTCTCAGTTCCCAAAATAAACACAATGGTATTTTTTTGGTTTCTGAAACGAAATGAGATTTAAATTTTTAATGGACAAAAAGCAAAAACAAAAAGGAAATTGATAATTTTAATAATCCGTATTATCACCTCTAGCCCTGGCATGCTTCTTATTGAATTAACAACGCTGTTTTGGGGTACGTTTTCCCATTCTGCTAATTCTGCATCAAAAAGCTGTGCGAGATTTCCTAGATTGTTTCGACGAGCTCTAACCCTTCTTTTAAGCTGGTCCCACAAGTGTTCGATAGGGTTTAGATCTGGTGAATATGCAAGCCAGTCCAAAACTATGACCTGTTCCGTTTCAAGACATTCTCTAGCAACTTTGCTGGTATGGGGAGGTGCATTATCGTGCAAGGAGTTAAAATTATCCCCAATTGCAGCTCTCCAAAGCCTAACGATTGGTTCTAGCAGTAAATCAACATACCTCCGACCCGTTAAAGTTTGTTGAAGCGGTAACAATGGAGTTTTTGCTCCCATCATAATACCTTCCTAGAACATTACAGTTTCCCCTTTAAATTTGGTACAGATTTGGCAGCCTGGAGCCTCGCTCGTTCTCCTGGAGCTCTGAGAACCCGAATTCGATGGTCATCTGATCTTATGCCAATTCTGGTCTCATCCGAAAAAAGAACATTTTGCCAATTCTCAGTTGTCCAGTTTTGATGTTGAAAGCACCAATTTAACCGGTCAATTTAATTTTGCCGAGATAACTGTGGGACCCGTAACTCCCTCCTACTGTACAACCCTCGATCCCGAACACTTTTTCTTATGGTTTCAACTGAAACATTCACAACTGTAGTTGCCAGAAGTTGTCTTTGTAGCTCTGGATGAGAAACATTAGGATTTCTTCTAGCAATTTGGCACACAAAGCGGTCTTGTTCAGTTGTGACTCTTTGACGACTTTGTCTGGGCCTGTTCTTGAGAGTTCCTAGTTCCAAGTACCTTGCATATGTTTTCGATACAACACCCTGGGTAACGCCTTCTATCTCGGCTACGTCTCTTTGGGGCATTCCTTCGGGGGCATTTCTTTGGGGCATTCCTTCCATTTGGGGCATTTGTTCGGTGAGAGCAATAATTCTTCCCCTCTCTACATCTGTTAATCCAACATAACGCATTTTTTTTTGGATCGAATGAAAATTACCCGACAATCGTGATTTTACTACTGAATACAAAATTCAAAAAAAAATAGCTTTGTTCGGGTTCTTGTTATTACCGATTATGAACCATCCTAGAACTCTGCAGCGCATGCGCAAATTAAATAATGTCTTCATATTTCGTTCTGCGCATACGCATCATAGTTCTAGGACGGTTCAGAATCGTTAATAAGAGAAACCCGAAGTAAGCTAATAAATCGCAGCATTCTTTATTATCATGTTTATTTACAACAAAAAACCTTATCTTAAAGTAGTATACCATTTTTTTTCCTCTGCAAAAAGTATAGTCAGAAATAAAGAGTGATTCCATTTAAGTTTAGTTGTACGTAGCAATTAATAGTTTTAAACGGATTTTCATACAGTATGTCCCCCGGATTGTTTTTACAAGAGGAAAAGCTTTTTTATTATTGACATTTTGAGGAAAATGCATTCTTTATAAAAAATTTTGCTTGTTCTAAAATAGTTAATCCCGTTTATACTTTTCCAAATTTCTATAACGTTTTAGAGGAAATTAAGAAAAACATGAAAATGTGGTTGAATTTTTTCAAAGTCCTAAAAGGCGTTTCTATAGTAATATTAACGACAACGACATACTGTATATTAGAAATTTAATTTGATAATACTTTCGACGTCTTTGATGCATGCCAACTTCTATCGATTTCTCTATAAAAATATTTCATGAAACTTCTCTTTACTCTTAGCAAATAAGCTTTTACATTCAAGTATTATGTTTTATAGCCATACTTACATCTTCTAATGCCCATGTAGAATCCAAAAGAGGCTTAATTTTGCCCTCCTGGAACAGCTGGAATACTTTCTGGACTGTGTCTTTGACGTGAGCCGCACCGTTTTGTTGGTACATAAAATGACGAAGGTTAAAGCCCGCTAAGCTCTTGTTCTCGTCGAAGAGCTTGAGCGGAGAAACTTTATCCACTTGCCACCACTGAAACAGAATTTTAGAGGAATGAGTTATTTTAGTGTTACTCGTAAAGTCATTATCGCATTAATATTATTTATATTAATAGTTATTAGTAATTTATTGTATAGATACTCTCAGAGCTGCAACAAATCAGTTTTAAAAAACTTAAGTCTGAAATCAATTCTTAAATCAGAATGACGCGCGTTTTGCTAAGCATGTTAGCATCATCAGCAGATGATCAAGAAGAGTCACAACCTAACCTAACTCTTCTTGAGCGCGTCCAGTGTAAAAGTAAAAGTGTTTTGGTCATTAAATGTCATATTGTGGTGATTTAGTGTTTTTAGTTTACTTTTTGTTTTATTTTTATCTGTATCTTTACTGACCGAACTTAGATACACTATTTGTTGACATTCTGTATACATATTTAGTATAGCAGATTTTCACCAAAGAAACAAATAAATAAATACGAAATTATTCTATTCCGGATATTCCAAGATATAAGTTTTTGGCTTCCTAAAATAACCAAATTTCATTACGTATCCCCTAATCCACTAATTTGATTAATTTTGACACCATCCGTATTATATTTCATGCAAATTGACTTACGCATCTGGCGGCGCTGAAGAATCCCTTCGTTTCTCCGGTGACGACGTTCGACGTTCCATAGAGGACGTATTTTCCCATGGGCTTAAGTAGATTGTAGCCTTTGTTGCATTCCTCGCCGCAGAGGCAGTCCAGCACGATGTCAACTCCATCTGGAGAAATCTGCAAGAACAGTTTAATGGGTCTAAATTGGTTCACGCGAGGGATTCTATATGGTAATTACTATAATACTGTGTGGTGGATAATGCTTCTGTGATACTTAGTTAATTGCTTTTAATTATACAATACAAAGACTTGAAAAGAGCATTTAGATGTACAGAGAAATTCCATTATTAAAGTTATCAAGGAAAAAACTGTAAAAGTTTCTAGGGAGGAACTAGTTCCCTAGTTCTAGTTCCTTCATTCCTTCAGAGGATTAGTTCCTTGAACTGGGTCTTTAGTTCACATTAGTTCCCGACTAACATTACTAGATCATATACCGGGTGTTGCATCGTCGAGCGGGACATAGGAAATCCCATGTAAATTTTAATGGGGTCAATTATTGGCTTCCCTAATTATTTTAGAGAATAATTCTATTTAGGTTTATTGAAGAGCACTAAAACCCACATTCAAAAGAATAACTTTAGATATTTTTGATTAGCCCGTTTACGAGTTATCGCCGATTTCTTTTTAAATATTTCTCCTTTCTTATGGCCCTGTATTTACTTATGAGCACCAGTCAAGGTAAAAGATAACTGTCAAATGAAGTTGTCATTTCAGAAATTTATCTATTTAGTGCTTTATTATTATTATTAAAAACTCATACCTACATCGAAAATATTAGCCATGAATTACACTACCGAAGAAAAAGTATTGATGATTAAATGGTATTATCAAGGAAATAGTTATCAAAAGGTGTCGGACATGTTTGCTGCTCTGTATCCGAATAGACCGATACCTGGAAAATCTACAATCGCAAGGAATATCCAGAGATTTGAGACCAAAGGTACCCTAATAAATAACTGCAGATGTGAAGCAAGGCAGGAACAAAGAGAAGATGCAAGAAATGATACCGACTTGGAAGTTTTATTGTGCGTGGAAGAGAACGATGGAAAGATCAGCACAAGGAAACTTGAGGATGAAATAGGAATAGATCACACTACAGCGTTTCGAATTTTGAAACGACATAAATACTATTCCTTCAAATATGAAAAGCACCAAGAGCTACGAGATGGGGACGAAATACGGCGGCAGGCGTTTTGTTTTGATATGATGGAAAGAGCAAACACGGATAGGGAATTTTTAAAAAACATATGTTTCACTGACGAATGCACGTTTACCTTAAATAATGAACCCAATGTTCAAAATTATCGATATTGGAACAAAGAAAACCAACACAGGTTTGTCGAAACAAGGACGCAATATCCACAGAAAGTAAATGTTTGGGCAGGGATATTCGGACACAATATTATCGGGCCATTATTTCTTACGCGAAATTTAATGCAGAATATTATTTGGAACTACTCGAAAATCATATTTTACCTGCTTTACATGATGCCGCTAGGGAAAATCAGGAAGTTTGGTACCAAATGGATTGATGTCCGGCACATAGTACCCTGGCTGTTCGGGAATATTTAGACAATAGTTTTAACGGAAACGTTATTGGCCTAAATCATACAGTAAATTGGCCAGCAAGGTCTCCTGATATTTCACCAAATGATTTCTTTCTCTGGGGCCAATTAAAAAACAGGATATACAAGGATAAAAAATACCCAAATCTAGATGAGTTAAAAAATGCTATTTCTGCCGAATGCAATAGAATTTCAGTTTACCAACTAGCGAATGTAAGAAGAGAATTTTATGATCGCCTGGGTTATTGTCTAGCAGTCGATGGAGGAATATTTGAACATCTTTTTAAATCCTAAAGTTCTAACAATTTAATAGTACCTAAATTAATAAGTTATTGAATATTGTAATAATACTATAATTAACCTTGTAATTGATTACTTTATTTTACTTTAATTCATATTAATTTGTATTTATCAATACATCTTTAAGATTTCCGATGTAGAAATGAGTTTTCAATAATAATAAAGCACTAAATAGGTAAATTTCTGAAATGACAACTTCATTTGACAGTTATCTTTTACCTTGACTGGTGCTCATAAGTAAATACAGGGCCATAAGAAAGGAGAAATATTTAAAAAAAATCGGCGATAACTCGTAAACGAGCTAATCAAAAATATCTAAAGTTATTCTTTTGAATGTGGGTTTTAGTGCTCTTCAATAAACCTAAATAGAATTATTCTCTAAAATAATTAGGGAAGCCAATAATTGACCCCATTAAAATTTACATGGGATTTCCTATGTCCCGTCCGACGATGCAACACCCGGTATACTTGTGTGGATAAATCAACGCCATAAGTTTAGCATTAAAAATGTCTCCAACATCACGACATGCCATTTTCAAACCTTCTTTATTGCACTTATGAAATGTGCAATAGGTTTGTCTTTCCCGAGGACCTTACATTGCGCCCATGCGCATTAAAAGTTGCACGTATTTCCGAAATAATCACAATTTTATACGGTTTAGAAAGTACAAATTATAGATTGTTATAAAAACCAATTTTTCATTGTCATCATATTGTCATAATCTTGTCATAATCATATGTCATAATCTTATTTCCATTGTGTAACGACGCTTGTTGTTGGCGTTTTTTATTTTAAAAATTGTATTAATTACTCTTTTATCGGCCGCTTTAATATAGCCAAGGATGCGAGTGTGTTCAGTGAGAAGTTAATTTTAAGTTGGACTTTTTAAATACTCGTAAAATGACTAGAAAGTGTTTGGTGTGCGCGCAAAACCATTACATCGCTAATTGTTTATTGATATATCTTTATTAGTTTAAAAGCAAAAATATGGGGTTTGCTTTGATACCTTGTCAAGACATAAGCGAAACTTTTAAATTGTTTCTTTTTTTCATTTAGGCCTTCGTTTTTCGTTAAATGAAAGTTATATTAAAAAAAATCTATTTTTAAACCAAATTTTCGCATGATTGAAATGATTATTCATGTTTAAAGTTTTTTTTGGTCATAAGACTTTATTGTGTCCTGGATCAAAAAATAAGTATTTGTTTTCTCTATACGGTGGTATTAATATATCGATTTTTGATGATAGTGTCCTTTTACCCGGTCTAATTTTGTACTACTTTCGGAATAAGGGTCCCCATATCATGTACTGTACTTCCATCCCTGAAAAATTCAGCTTGTGACACCGAAGTGAGAGGTAACGTCAAAATAAGCTTTAATCTACCTACATCATAGGTAGGTGTAGGTACTCTAGGTATATTCTACCTAGACAGTAGCTGAACTAGCTGACAGTAGTAATTAATTTGTTATCCGATAAGTAGTTGTCATTATATAAGTTTAATGAGTTTAATCATCTTATACCTCCTATAACGGTAGGTTTTGGATTTTTCCTGATTGGTTTGTTAAACAGAAATATACTGGGCATATAAATGATATTATAAATGATAAAATTTTAGCGTTTTTAACTTGTGTAACATATTTCTTTAACGAATTAACCTGTAACAATAGTGGTAGGTACGCGCACAGATTTTTTCGCTAGGTAACTTATTAAGTCGTTAAACAGGCCTATAAAAGCTATAACAACATAGGTAACTAATATTTATAATTTAATTCGAGTTTTAATCTCAAATAATAAATGTTTTTACTGGTGTATTTCTGAAGTGTTCATTATTAGACTAAATACTAAAACATACCTGAAAAACACCTACACACAATACCTCCAGAAATAAATTATTTGTCTTTGTCAGTGTTGTGTCAGTTAGATTATATATTACATTTTTAGATATTTTAGAGTGAGTTCATGCCGCCAGCTTTAGATACATAAATATTAGCACAAAGGTTCGTTTAAACGACATTAGTGAATTAGCTACACAAAGCGATTTTAGGAAACTCTTAGAGAGTAAAATTATCTCGGAACAGTTTGTTGTATGAAAATTCCTTACTATTTGGTCTAGAAGAATGAAATCCTACAAAAAGAATTAGAAGAAATTTTTTGAAATTCATCAACCAAATGGGTAAAGTTAGTAAAAATTTATATAAAACTTGGTGACCTCTGGATTATACACATAAAAATTCGCACAAAGGTAAAGCGAATTTATGAAATTTATACCCTTATGGTGTAGAATAGGGAATGAAAGTTTGCTGTACGAAAATGCAATACTATAACATTATAAACCAGACAGTATAAAATTTTATACAAGAGTTTATTTAGTGACATCATAACGAAATATATCTTCCTCAATTATTCTTCAAAGAATAAAAAATAACCTATAAAGAGAGTATTAGTGCTCTTAATAAATAAAAAAAAAGATGAAAAATAAAAAACATCTATGCTCACTTTACAAAATCTGAACACATTTTAAAAGAAAAAAGTGTTTGATAATATTTGTGTAGATTGACTACAAGTTGTAGGTATAACATAAATTTCTACGACCGGTCTACCTAGTGGTCTGCAGCATCGCCTTTGTAGTAAACGTGGGCCTGTTAATCTGTGACGTGACGCACAACAGCCAAGAAAAACACAAGCGTTGCTAAGAATTTAGTAATTTAAAAAAGTCTTTTAGATACAGTAGTAGGTATTAAAAAGTTTTGTGTTTAAATGGGGTTTGCCTTTAACAGTTAAAAAATTATATCGTAAAGTGTAACTTTCCGTAAGAATTCTTTATCTGTCATTGATCATGATCTGTCATCATGTTAACCTGATGTTTTGTATGTTATTTTGTTTTTTTCGAGGTTTTTTTGCTTGCTTGTTGTTAAGTTCGTTATTTAAACATATGTATGTAATACACTCATATTAACACTAATCATATTTTTACGTTTTTATTCATCATTTTCAATGAGCCCCCCCGGTTGCATCTTTGTAAAGGACTGTGAATTTTTATTTTAAAAATTGTATTAATTACTCTTTTATCGGCCGCTTTAATATAGCCAAGGATGCGAGTGTGTTCAGTGAGATGTTAATTTTAAGTTGGACTTTTTAAATACTCGTAAAAACGACTAGAAAGTGTTTGGTGTGTGGAAGTTCTAATATAAAGATCCCCGAATTATCTTTTCATAGGCAAGTAAAGTATTCAGTTGTTCTTTTATTTATATTAAACCACGTGGCATATTTTCTGGTTAGATTTCCGAAGAATATTGATATTCGTACGGAGTGCCTACATGTATTTTTTATATAATTTAATTTTTGTAACAGTAAACATTTAGTTTATTGTTCAAATATGTGCATTCTACAAATTAAATTTTTAAAATTAATGTTCAAATTTGGCGCGCGGACGATAGGTCCTCGACAAGGATAGATAGAGTAGAAGCACCGCGTGTGCAACAAAAAAAAGAAGATAAATGGAAGTCGTTGATATGTTTGCGACACTTTCCATAGTGATTTAGTTATCCACATAAGTATACATATATGATCTAGGCTAACATCCCTTACTTGCTCATAAGTCAGAACTATTCATAGTACGTATGACCTGAATAATTTTTATAATGTACGAAATATTGTTAGATAAGAAAAAAAGATTCTATTCTGGATATTCTAAGAAATAAGTAGAAACATTATCAAATATACAGAGTTCTTCAATGTACAATGCAATTTAGTACCTTTTTAAGTTCGCTGACATAATCTGAACCTTTTTCTAATAAATGGTCGACTGGTGCGTTGGCTTCCTTCAAGGCTTCGTGTTTTCCTTTGGAGCAAATGCCATATATGGTAACATCTGGAATAGTTTTGGCCAACTGAACAACTGCTTGGCCCTGAAAAAAAAAAGTTATATTAAATTCAACGAAATCAATTTCAATGAATATTATTCTTTGTTCCTATCACCAGAGTTAATACAAATATCCTAATATATATTTATATATAATATAAATAAATTCAAGGTGTTCGGTGGCGTAGAGGTACAGCTCTCGTCTACCAATACAAAGGATGTGGGTTCGAATCCTACAGCCGGCATTTCATCAGCCGACTATTTTTAATAAAATAAAAATAGTTTAGGTACCTAGGTCGACTTAGCCTTAAATGAGTACTTGGGATTCACAATCCTGAGGTAATAATAGGCGATTGAAGCGTAGGGCTAGCCACATTACCTTCCTTGTATACCGAAGGGCTCTAGTATGGCAAACTGTACCTTGCTGCTCCCAAGGCGTTAAAGCTATATGCTGGAGCTATTATTATTATATATAAATTCATATTAATTGCGATGTTTGATGTATGTGTATCTATTAAAAAATTGGGTTTCTTTTTACCTCAACGTATAGGGAAGCGCGGTGATTCCCCCGCTTTCATGGACCGCCTCTGGTTCTTATTGTATGCTTTCGGTGTGTAGACATAATTTATTGATAAAGTTAGTCTCGTCCGAAAGCACGGATGAGACCATCGTTGTAACCGAAGCTACAGCGATGACCTGCCATAATCTGTCATATTTAAAATGCTAGCACCTAACTATCAGAGTTAGTTGCTTAAAACAAAAATAGACATATATTTAGGAAAGTAGGGGATAGAAAAAAAATGAGAATAGGACTAACAAAATATTTAAAGAAAGAGAAAATATTATAAAACAAAAAAAATATTAATAATTAAAAAAAACAAGTTTGTCTTCCACTTTTCCTCGGAATAACAACGTCGAGAAGAAAAATATTTTGAACTTAAGAAAAAAATGATAGAAAGGATAACAAAATATTAAAACAAAATGAAAAAAAATAATAAAATTTAAAATAAGAAAATTAAATAAAAATAAAAATAAACGATATTAATAAACAAATAAACTAAGTTTTTTCTCCACTTTTTCTCGGATTAAGGATGTCACAGCATCATTAATCTACGCAATGTTGTCATTGTATGTATACTCTGTTTACAAGAACCAATTTATAGATAAAATTAATTCCGTCCTTCAAAGCAATGATTGATTCATCGATGCCACAGAGGCAACAACGATGCTCAATCACAATTTGCCATGATACGACTGCTAACATCGGCATTAAATGCAAACGATGCAGCCACATTGTCTCATCGTGGCCAAGCGAAGACAAATATGATAAGAATATTTTGAACTTAAAAAAATGATAGAAATGATAACAAAATATTTAAAAAAAATAGAAAAATTTAATAAAAGTTAAAATAAGAAAATTAAATTAAAATAAAGATAAACGAAATTAACAAATAAATAAAATAAGTTTTCCCTCCACTTTTCCTCGGATTAACGATGTGTCAGCACCATTAATTTACGCAACGTTGTCATTGTATGTATACTCTGTGTACAAGAACTCTAATTTATAGATAAAATTAATTTAAATTAATTTTAATTATAAATACCATATACCAAAGCAATGATCGATTCAAAGATGCCACCAAAGCAACATCGATGAATAATCAAAATCTGCCATGATACGACTGCTAACACCGGCAAATGCAAACGATGCAGCAATATTGTTTCATGGTGGTCAAGCAAAGACAAATAAGATAAGAATATTTTGACCTCAAAAAAAAGTTAGAAAGGATAACAAAATATAAAAAAATAGAAAAAATTAATAAAAGTTAAAAAAATAAATAAAAATAAAAATATACAAAATTAATAAATAAATAACTAGGTTTTCCCTCCTCTTTTCCCGGGATTAACGATGTCCCAGCATCACTAATCTACGCAATGTTGTTATTGTATGTATACTCTGTATAAAAGAACCAATATATAGATAAAATCAGCTCCTACCGTCAAAGCAATGAGTGAATCATCGATGCCACAGAAATAACATCGATGACCAATCACAATTTGCTACGACACGATTCCTAACATCCGCATTAAATGCAGACTTCTTTTATTTTTATCTGTGATTTACAAACAGCGTTTAATTTATGTCAATGATGATAGGTATTGCTAATTTCGATTCCAAATATCTCGAGAACCATTATTCGTAGCGATTTTTAACAAGACACCTTTTTTGCGTAAAAAACTTCGTAAATGTATATTTTTTTACTTAGTAGTTCCACACAGGTACGGACGAAAAGTTATTACCCTTCAAACAAGTTAAAAAATATGTAGGTGGCGCCCTCTATAAGTAGGAGTCATATTGACATCAAAATCAAATTTCTCATGTCAAAAAACTCCCAGACAACCAATTTTCATCCAAATATTGACGTTACTTCATAAATTATTTGGAAAAAATCAAAATAAAAATGAAACTTCTACACCATAGACTTAAAATAAAATATAGACTGAGCATCTCATTCATAAATAGCTGGAACATGCGGTCAGACAATATCTTGTTATTGTTGTGTTATTGTTTTAGGTTATAACGAGTGCGACACGAGCGATAGATAGGTTGTCTCTGTCGTAACGGTCGTTCCCTGACGACTCTGCCGAGAAACACAACACTGTCTTTCGTTTCTCAAGTACACCTGAACTCTCCGTCTCATAGCCGGGTAATTTTTTTATTTTAATGAAGCTATAATTAAATTTAAAATATATCATATTTAAACTTTTTTATATTTTATTAAGATTTAGGACAGGTTTTTAAATAAAAGTTTAGAAAAAACGCCTTAGAGTCCAAAAGGATAAAAATAATAAAATACACGTTATAGAAGAAATTTTATAATCGAAATTATGTAATTTTGCATAATTAATAATAAATTATTAATTTTAGTCAAACATTGACAACCCTAATATTAATCAAAACAGGATCTATTCCACAGATATAATAGAATCGGCGACAGGACTCTTAAAAAATATGATTGTTGTAATTTTTTTCTGGTTAAATGATGTCTTATGTAAATTAGAGAAACCATAAATCTGTTCCATTAAAAGCAAGGAAGATGATAGGAAGTGGATACAATGAAAACTACATTTATTTAACTCGGTACTGATCTTTATTATACCGGGTGCGTCCCAAAGAGTGCTCTTGATCCCCATAATTTTTTTTATATTTTCAAATAAAAAGTCAAGATTGGCATGTTAGTATATGACATAAATTAGTATTGATTGACGCATTCAATTGTTTTTGGTCACTTCTTGTTTCACCGGAAACTATAACTTTTAATTTTGAACGGCACCCTCGGTATATTTCTACTTTATTCGATAAAAATGACACTCTGAATAATGACATATAATATGTAAACTTTTGACATTTTCGCATATGGTTTAATTGTAATTGTAACACGCGGTTCATAACGACAATTTGACTCGAAATACCAAGTGTGTGGTATCAATATATTCATAAAAAATGCTTTTTTCCAAATATGCTAATGAGTCACCCTTGTTCCATTTGAAAAAATTGACATATGTATGATTAAAAATACGATTTGTACATCTTTTAACCGGCCTAGACAAGACACGAAACCTATTAGACGATCAAAACTATTTTTCCAAGGCTCCTTGATTAAAACTTAGTGTTTTTAACAACACCATGGCACTCTGGATTGAAATTTAAAATAGGATATGTTTTTAAGCGACAATGTCAAAGTTGACATATGATATGTCATTCTATTCAGAGTGTCATTTTTTATCGAATAAAGTAGCAATATACCGAGGGTGCCTTTCAAAAGATGTAATCATTTCGGTGAAACAGGAAGAGAAAAACAATTGAATATCGTCAATAAATCCTAATTTATGTCATATACCTACTAACATACAAATCTGTTTTTATCTGAAAAAATAAAAAAGTTATAGGGGTGAGCCACTTTTGAGACGACCCGGTATATTAAAAATATTGTTTCATAATGTAATATCATTTTAAAATTCTTGTATGTTATTTTAGATTCTGAAGATAATTTTAGAATAAACCAGTGATATATTTTAATAAAAACATTATTAATTATTAACAGGGTTATAATTATGATTTTGTTACAATGTAAGTAAGTAAATAATGTAATGTAAGAGAAAAAATTCAGATTTTACATTTTACTAAAATATTATCTAAATAAGCGCCTTTCTACAACAACGCCACTGACTCCTAATGGGTAAATTGAGAGTTGCCTACCGGTCAAAAGTCGTTTCAAGACTTAAATGGATTATTTAAGTCAAATTTCTTGCAAAATTTTCTTGCAATATTTTATAGTTCTTGAATAGAAAAAGTCAATAAAATAAACACTTGAGGACTACAAGCTAAGAAAATGCGTTAATACAGCCGGGGAGATAGCGGCAACAAAGCTTTACCGCACACGTCCGACACGTACTACAAGGTAATAAATGAATGAATAGGCTCCCTCGCCTCTAATCGGTGTTGTTTATATTGTAAAGAACTTATCCTTATTAAACAGTATCCCACTTATAATTTAGGATTATAAGGACTATGTAATACATCTATGGAATATTAAAACCTACTTTATTAAACTGTAGTATTAATATCTCAATATATGTGTATAACAAGAAAAAATATTGATAATATTAAAGACGTGACAACATAGGCTGAATGAGGAAGGCTCGGTCGACTGTACCCAGAAGTAAAGATGTGTACAAAAAAGGTTGTTTGTCCGCGTTGAGGTGTAAATAGTGTAGTCTATATTTTATTTTAAGTCTATGTTCTACACACTGTATCTCCGAAACTAAGCCATTTTAGGACATACATTCATACGAACTTTTTTACTTATTTTTATCTGCAGAATATGCTGCCAAAGTTTCCGGAATACAATTCGGACCACCTTGTATATATGTTAAAAATAAATGAAACTTTTCGAGACCTTGCGCAACAATAAAAATATCAGACATTCTGGCGCCCATTTATTATCTAATATTCCAGTGACTAACAGGGTTTTCCTTTTTGTCTGAATTATTCAACTAGGAAGGGTTGGAGGCACGCTCGATGCCAGTTTAGATCGATCTGCCGGAATTTTTTCCTGAGGAAGGTTTTATTACTTTTTCTGGGTTTTATGGCGCTATTCCAGATAAAAAAGGAAAATTTGTGACTCATTTTTCTCTTTTCTTCTCCCCCAATTTTCTAAATAAGCAAATAAGTTACTTTTAGTTGTCAAAGATGTAGTGGGTCTACTAACATGGCACTGCAATAATAGGGTGACGAACGAACAGGTTTTGTCAATGAAAAGGAGAATCGATAGAGCACATTTTATGTCAGTGCTACTAGCCTGGTAAATGTGCGATTCTTTGTATTAGCCAAATAAGCCATAAACGTCGAAGCTGTATGGAAGACAGAGCTGCAACAAGTCAGTTTTAAAAAGACTTATCTTAAGTCTCGAGTCATTTCTAAAATCAAAATGATTTAAATCTTATGGTGCGTTTAGACTTGAGCACGCACGAGCTGAGCGTACGCGCATGGCATTCGTTCGTGCTCTCAGCTCCGTTCAAATTAAAAACTTATTCTTCGACGAATGAAGTGATTTATTTGTGTGCGCACAGCAGAGTTGTGTTGGCGAAAATAATGGACGACCAAGAAATAGTCGAGGCTGCAGTCATTGTTATGCACAGCTTAATTATTAAAAAGGAGAAAAATCGTAAACATCGTCGCTGGTGGCAAACCCAAATTTTTAGAAATCGATATAATTTACTGCAACCACGTAGTGTCTGAGGAGGGCGATGATAAGTTCCTTCCCCTAGGAGATGCAAGACCTTGTCGTTGGTGGGGAAGCTCCTGGTCAGGTGCTGGGGGGAATCCCCCCTAGCACTTGGCTTGGTCTAAGAAGCATCTCACTCATCGTCTTGTCCCTGACTGTAGTGTCGTGGCCAGGGAATTGCACCAAGACATATAACGATACCGGGCGGGGCTACGGACAGCCTCAACCTTGGGGCACCGGGGGCACCCCATTGTATTTACCCCTTACTTCTACATGCGGGGCTCTGTAGAAGTGGACCGACTGTCCCTAGCGACTCATAGGAACACTATGAGATCTGGTAATAATAGTAATAAAAACATCACCGGTGCAGCTGTGGGGAAACCCCCTAGCGACACTGGGAACAGTAACAATGAAAGTTCCAAGGGGCCAAACCCAAAGAGAACTACAGGAGAGGTGGCTGACACTTGCGTGAGACTATCCTCCGCAAGTGGCATACAAACTACCACCTCCTCCAAGGGTCGGGAGCCTACCTCCTACCTCTAAACCCAACAGGCGACACCGTTTCGTCTACCCGGCCTGGGTCGTAGCTCCTCGACTGTGAGGGACACGGGTCTCCGTAGGAAGTCCTGGGACTGTATGATGAGTTATAACTAAAGAAAGGGGGACACAATAGATCTCTAAGGTCGCAGAGATTAACCCCCCTCCCACTTATTCTTATTCTAAATGATAAGTTCAAAAACTTTTCAAAAATTACCAGACGCGACTTTGAATATTTACAAAATTTATTAACACCAAAAATTACGAACAAAAGATACAAATTTTAGAATAGCAATTTCATTAATGTCGACATATTCAATATTAATTTTATTTACAAGATCTAGCCATGCGTTTTTTATATTTTTTAATAATATAAAGAATGTTTAACATCCCATTAATATAGGCAACTTTTCATATTCTTCAATTAATAATAACGAAGATTCATTGATCCACTCCATAATTTTAATAAAGAAAACGAAAAAAAAATCACACACGCACGTACGGTCGCAGACAAAACAAATTGCCGGTGCAAACTGAGCGTTCGCGCACACATAAAATCCCTTTGAGCACGGACCAAAAACCGACACCAGACGGCTCACGTTCGCGGCTGCTCGTGCACAGGCAGTTTCAGAGTGAGGGTGCGCGCACAGCCGTTTACACTTGAGCATTCGCGGAGGATCAGTGCGTGCGTGCTCAAGTCTAAACGCACCATTATGGTTCGTTTAGACTTGAGCACGCGCGAGCTGAGCGTACGCGCATGGCATTCGTTCGCGCTCTCAGCTCCGTTTAAATTAAAAACTTATTTTTCGACGAATGAAGTGATCCATTTATGCGCGACCAGCAGAGTCGTAGGTTGTGTTGGTGAAGGCACGCACGTACGCAGACAAAACAAATTGCCGGTGCAAACTGAGCGTTCGCGCACACCTAAAATCCCTTTGAGCACGGACCAAAAACCGACATCAGACGGCTCACGTTCGCGGCTGCTCGCGCACAGACAGATTCAGAGTGAGCGTGCGCGCACAGCCGTTTACACTTGAGCATTCGCGAAGGATCAGTGCGTGCGTGCTCAAGTCTAAACGCACCATTAAGTTAGTTTTCAGTTTGAACATAAAGTTCAAGTGAATTAAGTCTTTGACTAAATATTAATTGATTATCATTATCAGCATCATAATCTGCATCTTATTCAACCATTTCCAATTATGGTGTAGCCTCTCTCGCATACTTAGATACTCTATTTGTAGTTGGGCCTATTGTTGTCTATTGTTGGCTATGCCGCGCCGGCCCAAATGATCCTTGCTAATTTCCTAATATCATGGTCCCATCTCAGGTTTGTCATCTTCTAGGTCTCTTAATTCCCATGTACCATGCTGTAACTTTTGTGGTCCATCTGTTGTTCGTTCTTCTTGCCAGGTGTCTTCTTCGCAGTCATTCGCAGTCGCTTGGCAGTAAGATGATATTTTGGCAGTACATGTTCATTTTTTACACAAATGAGACTCCCCTCGAACTTCTACTTACTATATCCAGTAGTAGTGGGAACTATCGAATGAATACTATCGAAATATTCGATAGTTGCAATTCATTCGAATAATTCGATAGTTAGTAACAAAACATTCATTGAAAACTATTCGAATAAAAATTATCGAATAGATCCGTCATCTGCCTTGGAATATTGTATTCTAGTAATTCGGCAGCAAAAACCATTCATTTATAAAATTCATTCATTTATGAAATTCATTTATACGTCAGGATCGATTATAATAAAATATTAACTGAATTTTAGTTGTCGCCCGGCGACGAGGTTTCTTTCCGAGAAACCCGACAGCGGTCGATGGCAATGCTGTGGCAATGCTATGAAAGAAGCCGGCATCTTTGATTTTTTGCGGAGTCAGATATAGATAAGGACACATTATTTTTTTATTGAGGTGCGAGTATTTATACAGAAAATACATTATGAAAGGCGCTGTTGCCATATTTTGGTATTAGTTGATATTAGCAAAGAATATTATTGTTTGGCTTTAGTTAATTAGGGATAGTATGTCTATATATTCTGCATTTTTTTTTATTAATATTCTGTTGTTACACTGCAATAATACTAGTTATTTTGGATGTAGGAAAATTATTTTTAATGTTTTTTAGCAAAGACTGGTTTAATAAATAATAATAACAGTAATAATTTGTTATACCTATTAACAACAAAATTTAAAATCATTTAATATAAATATTTTCTTTTAAGTAGTAGCAAAATATAAACAACAAATTAGATGTCAAAATTATTTATATTAGATCCTATTTAAAAATAATATAGTCTCTAAATTTTTTGGCAACGTTGATTTATTAAATAATAATAATTACAGAACTAATTTGTTATATTAACAACAAATTTTAAAATCATGAAATATAAACATTTATTAATTTTCTAAGCATGCAGTGTAATGGAAGGAAAATATAAATAAAAATTAGAAATCAAAATTATTTATATTAGGTGCTTTATATTACTATTTAAAAATTATATTTACTTTTACTGGCATTTACTTTAAAAAATAAATGAAATATTTCTTCGCAAAAACTACATGTAAGAGAATTAGCATAAACAAAATACAAACATCGTTAACTTTTTTTTTAAATTGGCACGTGTAAAACTTTCATTTTAATTTTCTCACCCCATAGTTTGAGTTCGATAACCATTTACTTAACCACATTACTTTAATATGATTATTAAGTTCAACTAATTCATATTATTAAAACATCTAAAATACAAATATGTACTTTTAAAATTAATTTAAGTTCATCTCATCTCTCTTAAAAATTGCTACTTCTCAAAATTTCCCATTAAAAAATAGACCATATACCATATAAAATTAAATAATTGAAAGATCGGACTACGGAAAACCACACAACTTTTCGGAAAAATTTTGACCACCTGCACATGCACACAATCGTCAATAAATAAAATTAAAAAATAACTACTATTTTAGTATTTTAACTATTTTAGTAAACGCAAAAATAGCACAGTATTTATACGGTGAAGTTATAAAAATTTGGAAGAACTAATAATGCACTGACGCATACAAAAATCAAACGAATACTAAATTTCATTTATCAAAAGCATTCGATAGTCGTGGCTCAACGATAACCATTTAGTCGCACGGCGAGGTTGTCACATATGCTTTAGTATACAAATGAATGAATGATTTTATTCGAATAAAACCATTCGATAGTTGAAATCATTCATTCATTAGCCATTCGATAGTCTAATTCATTCGATAGTTCCCATTGCTAATATCCAGTGTTATTTATTAGACTGTCTTTTCTGTCTACCAGTTCGATGTATATTACTGTAGTTTTTGCTAAATTTATTTTGAGACCTTGTTTATTGCTGGCTGTATTTAGTTCGTTAATTTGTGCTTGTAGTTCTTCAGGACTATTGGCAATTAGGACCACGTCATCAGCGAATCTTAGATGGTTGAGATATTATACCCATCTATTTTTAATCCCCTTTGTTGGTACTAATAAAAGTTTATATATTTGTTGGTCCAGTCCAGTAATTGTTTATATAAAAGTTAATATTAAATCAGTAACTTAATAGCTATTTATGTAACTAGTACCTAAAATGATGTTTTTTAGGACGAATCATTACTGTTTGCGGACGAGGCGTTAGCCGAGTCCGAAATAGTAGATGAGTCCTAAAAAACATAATTTAGGTACGTGTTACATACACTATTTTTTGTCATACGCTTTTTACAGTTTTTTAGAACGCATATTTGCAAATTTTCCATATTTGAAATTATAATGTTTGAAAAAGTTGGCTTATAAATTCATATCTTAGTAACGAGTTTGTTTATTTCATCGCATTTTGACATGTCATTCGAAATTTGTCACAAAATCACACAAATTCATCAACAATTTTAAAATGTTCCAAAATCCCGAACATATTGCTAATAAGGCCAAAGAAATCGTGTTGGATTTACTTCCTGTGAAGTCTCGTGCCATTTACCAGAAAGAATATGATGTTTTTAATGAATGGAAAGACAAAAATGGCGTATTCGTTGTAAATGAAGATGTATTGCTAAATTATTTCCACGAAAAAGTAAGTACCTAGGTACCTATTTAAAAGAGGCTTTTAAATTAAAATATTCTTAAATTACAGTCACAAACATTCAAACCATCGTCAATTTGGTCGAAATATTCCATGCTGAGAGCAGTGTTAAGTGTTAAAGAAGATATTTATATTGACAAATTTCCAAAACTTATTGCTTTTTTGAAGAGGAATTCGGTTGGTTACGAGCCTAAAAAGTCTAAGGTTTTGTCCATAAAGAGATCGGTGATTTTTGGCCACGGCTAGTGATGAAACTTATTTACTTACTAAGGTAAGTTTGCGATAATGATTTTTAAAATATATAGATGGTTTCTTATTCCATTGTATTTGATTTTTAGGTAGCTCTTGTCATTGGCCTTTGTGGAGCATGTAGAAGAGAAGAATTGTACTCTCTCTACGAGTGCAAGACATCATAAAAAAGACAACAGCTGCCTTTTAGTTACCCTTGCGGATACAAAAACTAATATCAAAAGAGTGTTTCCGGTGGTGAACGAAGGGAACGTTGTCAATCCAGTTGAGTTGTATAGAAAATATGCTTGTCTTAGGCCAAAAAATGTACCACATGATTATGTCTTCATCTCTTATCGTAAAGGAAAATGCACCGTGCAACGAGTCGGCATTCATTCATTTGGGAAGATGCCATCGATTGTAGCAGCATTTTTAAAGTTGTCGAACCCAAACGAATATACAGGTCATTGTTTCCGACGTAGTTCTGCTACTCTTGCTGCAGATGCAGATGTGGATTTTACATCGCTGAAACGCCTAGGAGGTTGGAGGTAAAAATTTTAATATTTTCCGATCTTGTTCTAAACAACAATAATTATTTAGGTCGTCCACAGTGGCCGAAGGTTACATAGAAGAATCTATTGAGAAAAAGAAGAAAGTTTGCAAACTGCTAATGGGGGAAAAGAAAATCGCGACCACTTCCACGGATGTATTACCAAGTACATCATCGTTCGCATTTACTCCACCTCATCAGAAAGTAAATTTACCTGCCAATGGAGGAGTCGTTTCGATTGCAGATGCAAGTTTTCAAAATGCACAAAATTGTTCATTTCATTTTTATTTTTCCAAATAACTTAGCTTTTGATATTGTTAGTATTTAATAATTTAAAAATCAAATACAATGGAATAAGAAACCATCTATATATTTTAAAAATCATTATCGCAAACTTACCTTAGTAAGTAAATAAGTTTCATCACTAGCCGTGGCCAAAAATCACCGATCTCTTTTTATGGACAAAACCTTAGACTTTTTAGGCTCGTAACCAACCGAATTCCTCTTCAAAAAGCAATAAGTTTTGGAAATTTGTCAATATAAATATCTTCTTTAACACTTAACACTGCTCTCAGCATGGAATATTTCGACCAAATTGACGATGGTTTGAATGTTTGTGACTGTAATTTAAGAATATTTTAATTTAAAAGCCTCTTTTAAATAGGTACCTAGGTACTTACTTTAAACAAATAACTTAGCTTTTGATATTGTTAGTATTTAATAATTTAATTATAAATATATGTATAATTTTATGGATTTTGTGACAAATTTCGAATGACAAAATAAAACAACCAAATAACGAATTTAGACATTTTAGTCCATAAAGGTTGCCATGACGACCTTTACGGCCTAGGCCGAAAAAGAAACATTTTACGGACTGAAATGAGTCCGTAAAATAGCTGTTTTTGGGAGCGTATGACAAAAACAAATTTATATTATTTAGTTAAGTATTTACAAAATAATTAAACCGTTTCTTTTTGTTAAATTAAAAAAATTAAAGCTTCAACCCAGTCCATACAAATATAATGAATGTCTACAAAATCGTATGTGCAAATACACTATGTTTTATCATTTTGACTGATTATATATCTCGTAATTATTTATGAACAAATGGATATATACGTGCATTTATTACACGTCAAATCAGACCAAAATCAACAATAGAGACCAAATTAATGTTCGCGATTAACAGTTAGGTTGGTGTCATTTCCGGCTATATTATTGTCGTTTTTTACGGACCGTTACAGATATTTTTATTACTGGAAATGATATAGTTTACTGCCAGACACTGACAGTAATTTATTACCGTCCATTGACCGTATTATTAATGATGTAGGAATAAGTCAAAAACCAGAGAATACATCCATTAGTATTTTTGATATACTATTTTATCACTATCAGACTATCTACACTTATCACTTTGTATACAGGGTGGTCCGAACTGTATTCCGGAAACTTCGCCAGCATTATATAAAACTAAGTAAAAAACTTCGTATAAATTAGGGATGCATGATTCGAATCGATTTTAATCGAAGATCGATCTTTTTGCCGATAATATCGATTAAAATCGATCGATTTTTATCAAACGATCTTTTGGTAGAATCGATTTTTTTTCAAAATCGAAGATCGATTTTATTTATACATTTTTACAGGTTTATTTATTTGTTAGAATAAAAAAAACGGTAACCAAAAAAACACTTTAGTTTTGCTTGAATATTTGATTCCGGTGCATCTCTAATAACAACTCCAAAATTCCGCCATCTAGCAATGAAAAATTAAGTGTAAGTGCTCGCTACCGCATGCGCCAATGTCTGTTTACCACTTTGATATTAGGTGTCAGATTTTTGTCGGTGATTCCCATATTTTTATATTTTAGATAACAGAATATTTTCTGATTTTAGCTTCTTTCCAACCGACTGATATATCAAAATTACAGAATTTACCGGTACATATTCTGTGTCAAAATCATCATAAGCATGCAAAAAGCCGAATAATTATATTTTAATATTGTTATAGTATTTTTAATTTTTACAAGTATGTCTCGGTTTGTGGGTGTTTCTGATTCAGTTTGGGATGACAGTTATTCAGTTTCAATTTTAAATGTGTTAATAAACGGTTTTACGATTTTTATGTATCTAATTTTTTTATGATTATATCGTATTTTTATTATACCAGTACACCAATACATTCAGAATCGAATATCGATATTTAATAAGATCGATCTTTTGTTACCGATTTTTTTCTGGATCGATCTTGTTATGTCCGATCTTGAATCGATTCAAAATATCGATTTATTTTATTTTTGCGACATCCCTAGTATAAATGTATGTTCTAAAATGCTTAATTTTGGAGATACAAGGTGTAGAAGTTTCATTTTTATTTCGATTTCTCCCAATTATATAAGAATTCTTGCCATTTAACTGCTGATATAGAAATTTAATTCCAAGCTATGTTTGTCATAATGTGGGTCAACCTGCTCTCACTGCCGGTTTCGGAGCCCTACTCCATCATCAGGTGAGCTTGGGTCGATTCCAGAAAATGACAAACACAGCGCAGAGTAGTTAATTCCGACTTGTCGGAAAGTATCGGTTAGATATTAAGTCCCAAACGGGATATAGCGGCATGCGTGCATTAACATAAAAGTTTCATTCCAAATAATTTCTTCAATATTTAACAAACGTCAATATTTAGATGAAAATTGGTGTCTGGGAGAGAATCTTTTGACATGAGAAATTTGATGTCAAAATGACTCCTATTTTTAGAGGACGCCACTTACATATTTTTTAACTGGTTTGAAGAATAATAACTTTTCGTCCGTACCTGTATAAAACTGCTGAGTTAAAAAATATTTACGACGTTTTTTACGCAAAAAAGGTCTCTTGGTAAAAACCGCTACGAGTAATGGTTCTGGAGATATTTGGAATTTAAATTATCAATACCTGTCATTATTGACATAAATTAAAAATGTTGACAAAATAGTTAGATATTAGACTGAAATCATAAATTTGAAATGTTTTTGTATCAAAAGTTCAACAGAAACTGTTTATTATTTAAGAATTTATTATTTTTTTTTTCGAAGAAAAATTTTTGATTAATTTAAAAAAAATAAAAAATTCTCAAATTTATCATTTCTGTCAAATAACTATCTACTCAACATATTTATTTTTTGTCAATAAAAACATGTATTGACTATTGCCATTCTAAATATCTTGAAAATGGTTGCGCGTAGCGATTTTTACCAAGAGCCTTTTTTTACGGAGAAAATTATGGAAATGTATATTTTTTCACTCAGTAGTTTTATACAGATACGGACGAGAGAGAAAAGTTATTATTCTTCAAAACAGTTAAAACACATGTAGGTGGCGCCCTTACAGGAATCAGACATCAAAATCAAATTTCTCATATCAAAAAACTCCCAGACACCAATTTTCATCAAAATATTGACGTTGCTACAGAAATTATTTGGGAAAAATCGAAATAAAAATGAAACTTCTACACCATGTATCTCCAAAACTAAGCATTTTAGGGCATACATTTATACGAACTGTTTTACTTATTTTTATCTGCACAATATGCTGCCGAAGTTTCCGGAATACAGTACGGATCACCCTGTATTATTCCTAAAAGATAATCAGTAAAAGGGACAAATGTAAATGCGAACCTTTACACAAAATAATGGCATACCGGAAGTTGATGAAGACAGATTCTAATTCAAATATGTTCCAGATATTGTCTCAATCCTCACAACCCTCCCCTACAGGAAGCTTTTATTTGCTTTGATAGTAAACACGTATCAAATGAAATTAGTATTTACTTTGTGTTTAAATTGACGTCTATTAAACTACGTAGTTCAGAATCCCTGTAGCGAAACGGTTTGTTTGTACTTACATCCCTTACGGCTAGGAATTGACTGGATAGGAAATTCCGACATCGCAAATTGAAAAGAGCTTAATTCAAACAGTAGATCGTTTTTAACTCCGTGAACTGAAGACTTGATGGAAAAGGGTTACATGTCACAATTTGATTAAACATAAAGCTGAGGACATCAGTAGGATAGTCGGTTAGGTCAGAGATACACGCATAATGCTGAAAACGTAGACAAGGTATTGGGAATACCGCTATATTCAACAGCTACAAGATATCGTGCGTCTCAAAAGTGGCTCATCCCTATAATTTTTTGATTTTTTCAGATAAAAAAACGAGATTTGGTATGTAAGTATATGACATAAATTAGGATTGATTGACGTATTCAATTGTTTTTAGTCACTTCCTGTTTCACCGGAAATGACTACAACTTTTGATTTTTAAATGGCACTCTCGGTATTTTTTTACTTTATTCGATAGAAAATGACATTCTGAATAGAATGACATATCATATGTCAACTTTAACAAAATTGAATTTTAAAATTCAATCTAGAGTGCCATGGTTATGTTAAAAATACTAATTCTTAGTCAAGGAGCCTTGGAAAAATAGATTTGATCGTCTAGTGTCTTGTCCTGGCCAGTTAGAAAATGCTCAAATCGTATTTTTAGTCATATCTTAATTTTTTCAAATGGAACGAGGGCTCATTAGCATATTTGGAAAAAGCATTTTTTTACGAATAATTTGGTACCACATAGAAGAATACACCATAGAAGCTCAATACCCATAAAAGAATCAGACTTTCTCCGACATCAAACACATTTTACATTCGTTTTCACTTTCGATTCCGGACTCCTTCTTCAACCCTATCGCCCCCCTCCCTCCCCTCTACAGACCGCGGCGACGCATCGATCGGCGTCTGGAACGGAGGGCGTCGCGACGCCATTGGACCGCCGCCAGTGGCGCCGCGCTACCTGTTGCCCTCCCCCCGACGACGCGCTCGGGGGTTAAGGACCCCGGACAGTCGTCGGCGGCTGGCTAGGAGGGAAAAGTTTTATTGCCGTTGTCGTCAAGTGCCGAGTTTGCGGCTAACGTCGCTTCGTCTGCAAGAGAGACCACCGTAAGGGCTAAAGAAAGTTCGTATAACCATCTGGTGTCTGAATTTCGGTCATTTCTTAATTAGAGTATATAGCCGCGTCTGTAGGAAAAGCCATTGCGTCATCAGTGACTATGACATGAATGAATGTTACGGATTCCGTGCGTCCTAATAATCTAAACATACTGATAAAATACAAACTAATTTATTTCACGGCTCAAACAACAGTTGCAGAATGTAAAGTTTATTCTTGTTTGTATATGAATATTAGATTAGATTCTTCCAGGTGGTTATTTTTCAGATCTATTGAGGTCCCGTTCTGATATTTAGGCTACATTCTCCAGTCCTATCCTTTACAAAAAACTTCGAGACTGAACCCTTAGTATGAACTAAACCATGGACGGTAGTCAACATAGAGACTGTCATGCCATCTTCATATATAAATTAGAAACCTGTATGTTAATGTCTTTTGCGCCGTCTGGTGATGCGGAAGAAACTAAATTTGTAGTTCTATAAAATTACCATTGAGTGTCTATGGCCTGAAATTGACTTTATATGTGCCAAAAATAATTTGTAAATATGAATTATACAATTGAAGAAAAAATAATAATTAAGTAATAATAATAATAATTTAGGAAATAGTCTACTGGCTGTAAATTATTAATTTACTGTATTTTTTTCAAATAGGCCAAATAATTATTAAAGACTGTAAATATAAAAAGAAGAATAATATTATTAAGGATCATCAAGAAATTATAAATGAAAATGAACTAAATATTCTCTTACAAGTTGAAGATGAAAAACAAGTTAGTATCAAAATACTTGGAGAAATAGTTGAAAAAACATCCTACTAACTAGACGAATTTTGAACAAGCATAATTTTAAGTCATTTAAATATTTTGAACACCAAACATTCTTCGACAGGGGTTAAGAATGTACTGCAAATGTTCTCCATTTTATAATTAGCAAGTACTTAATTTTGTGAATTGTTTAGTGTTAAATAAATCAAATTTCTTCTGAATCACTGTAGATAAGCAAAAACAAAGAACAAAGAACATTTTGTCGAGCAGAAAGTTAAAATAACTAAAGTATTCTTGAATGGGTAGTAGTTGTATTTGGATATTTTAAATAGTTTTCTTAGTTTGTTCTTTTTTTTTACTTCTAATAATAGGAGAAGATATTATAGCTCCTGAAACGTTAAGCATTCTTTTTTTGTTGAAAAAAATACCACTGACAAATTAGTCTCCACTGGATCAACGCAGTGGTATTTGCAAAAAAATTTTTGTAAATTAAAAATAATAAATTCCTTCTAGTAGCGCAAAGCCTAGAAGTCTTTTCAAGAAATGAATCCGCTACAAAGGTATAAATATTATTTATCCATAACAACTTTCAACAAAGATTGGTTGCCTTGCTGATGCATCAGTCGATATAGGACATCAGATATAGTTCTTATTTCTTATCAAATAAACGTTTAATCACGTGATTAAACTTGACCGGCACATCGCTGCCGGGTTTTACATATTTTCTTTTAATCAAAATATTTTAGGAAACAAAAATAAATTATTTATAAATATATAAACAGTTATTATTTACATCAACAAAACTCACCATTTAACAGCACTTAAGGGACATAAAGGGCCATTACTACCGCTTTCTCGTTCAAAATATTCTAATAAAGTTGCTATGAGTTTTTTACGGCTATTAAGCTTAATCTTGTACAGGGTGGGTCAAATTCGACGCTTTTAAATGGAAACACCCTTTTCTATTGGAGATAGACAAAAACTAATATCGGTGTCTGGAGCTCAATTTTTGTCAAAAACATGATGGTGAAAACCGTATATCGATATCCGTTACCGTTTCGGAGTTACGGGGTGTTTTTCAAAAATATGCATTTTTAACAAATCGCTGTAACTTTTTTGCTATGGAAAATTTTGTATTTTTATGAAAACATTTTCAAAGCACCTTTTTACGTAGAATTTAATGGTTTAAGTCTAATTTTTTTAAAATTAATAATTTAAGAATTATCAACAGAAAATTTGATTTTTTATATGGGATACCCTGTATATTTTTAATTTATTGAAAAAAATTTAAAATTACCTTTCCAAAAATATACACACTTGATATTTTGCTCGATTCCTCTTCGAGATATAGAGTATATAAAAATTCGCCCGCTTTAAATAAGTAGGCTTTGAACAGCACCGGCTGTAATGAAAAAAAATTCTAGCTGTGAGCATCAATTAAAACGAAAATAATATTTGCTATGAGAGATGCAGAATTTTATAAGAATTTAAAATATATTTAACCAACATCAACACATTTAAACTATATCTAATAACAATAAAAATAAATAACAAACCAAGACATGAGATTTTGCTACAGGTGTTCGACATATCGACCGTCTTCTGTTATGGACAGACGGGGCAGTTTTTGAACATTTCTCGCGGAATTCATTAACTCAGTGGGGGTGAAAGATACCTTCTCATAACTGCTAAGTATTTCTAATTCTTGTGTAGATTATACGGAAGAATAAGGAACTTTTATTCTTCCGCAAATATATCCATAGGATTAGATCCATGGGCACTAAATCAGGCGGCCTCGACGGCCAACGGCTGGGATTAGTTAACTATTCAATTATTCTTGAAATTGGCTGCAAAAATTTGCTGATAACTTCAGCGTTCAGAGGCGGTGCGTCGTCTTGCTGGAAAAATATGTTTTCGAGTTCTATTAAGGGCATATCATCAATAAGGGGTCCAAAGCCTACTAGTTAAAAGTGGCGAACTTTTAAAAATTCTGTATTTCGAAGGGGATTATAACAAAATATCAAGTGTATATTTTTGGATAGGTAATTTTAAATTCTTTTCTGTTAATTAAAAATATAGAGGGTGTCCCAAACAAAAAATCAATTTTTCTGTTGATACCTCTTAAATTATTAATTTAAAAAAAATTATACTTAAACCATTAAATTCTACGTAAAAAGGTGCTTTGGAAATGTTTTCATAGAAATACAAAATTTTCTATAGCAAAAAAGTTACAGCGATTTGTTAAAAATGCACATTTTTGAAAAACACCCCGTAACTCCGAAACGGTAATAGATATTGATGTGCGGTTTTCACCATCAAATTTTTGATGAAAATTGAGATCCAGACACCGATATTAGTTTTCGTCTATCTCCTATAGAAAAGGGTGTTTCCATTTAAAAGCGTCGAATTTGACCCAACCTGTACACTTCGCACTAAAAGAGGTTCTTAAAACAACAATGTTCGACTGCAAGGTCAGCTAGTGAATATTTCTTAAAGTATCACAACATTATTTATTTAAACCACAAACTCGTTTTACAAAACTAAAGTATCGAAACGAATGACAATTTCGGGAAATAAATAGATAAATGCGACAATTTGACATTTCTTACAGCAGAGCTACCACCTGAATCCCCAGCGCGAAATTTAAATTCCAGTTAGTCAACCCGCTGCCGAATATCTTCATGGTTGGCAACAATGAATTTAGAAATCGCGCCCTCGATTACGTACAGTACGTCTGTCCGTTCTGTGGCTACGGGGTATCCGTGAGAGGGGAAACGATATTCTCTCGATGTTTTTCGTAAAAAATTAGACGACGCGTCCCATCAATAAGAATTCGACAAATTTGCAAGTAGCCAATAAAATGAGTGGGCGGAGCGATTTGCGGTGACGTACTCGTTAAGTCCCCAAGTAGCATCTATCTGACTGCGAACTAAATCTGACCTGAAGCGACGTCAGACTTTGTGCAAATTTAGGTCGGGTGCTGGTAATACGACTGGTAACGTCGCTTTCCTATTAAAAGCGACGTCGTTGGATCAGAGTCGGTAAATCCAACGATCTGTCGACGTGCAAAATTACAACGTACCATTTTTATTAATTTCCCAACGTCGTTCCAACGTTGGCTTGCACGACGTACCTATACTTGAACTAGCCCGACGTCTACCGTTGTCCGAATAGGATACGTCTCACTGATAATCCCTAAAGTAACGTCCAATTATATTTTGTTGTATTTTATGTTCATATATTTAACCTAATTTACGTATCTCTATTTACGTCCGTAAATAGAGATTAATAATAATAATAATAACCCATTAAGTAGCATTTGCGGCCTAATAAACATCATGAACATGACCTAATAAAAAGTTTTTGTAAACAAACTTAATTTTTTTATTATGCCTAAAAAAACACTAAAAAGGCATTTAGACATTCATCTACATTTTACAGAAAGAGGTCGAGGCTTTTGCAAAATAATAATAGTAGTAGTGATGTCTTCCCTCCACCTACGAATGCTTTTTATCCGGAAGAGATGCTGCATTACACTGGTGCATCTTAAGTTCATTTTTTAGCTTAGGAAACCAGCAGACCCCATCCTCCTTCCACATGTGAGGTACTGGTTCCGATTCTTTTAAATTTTGTATATACTATCTTAAAAAAGTGGCTGCCCATTGTTTCAAAGAGAAAACAAAAACTAAAATATAGTTGCACAAATCCACAAATCACTGATACGCAAAGCGAGGTTACGTGGCGTACGTTGGAATTATATACGTCATAATACGATTGCCGGTCGTCCGGTTTGATGACTTCGGTCGTGTGAGACGACTAATGTTAGAGACCCGGTCGGAATTGGTATATTGGTAGTTCATATTAAGTCGGACACAGAAATCCGCCATTCTTAACAGGTATCCGATTGTCAGCCATTTTAAAATCGTTTTTTGTTTTAAAAATTTATATTCACATTCCGATTTCTAGTAGAGTAATATTGATAAGGTTGAGTTTGGGGGGAACCACAGTACAGTTTTATGATTAAACCAGCTAGAAAATAAAAAATATTTTGCAAGTTACTTTTTATAGATATTTTTATTTCATAAATCTACCTACTTTTGAAGGCGCTCGTTGTTTTCCGGAGTACTTTAATCAGATATATAAAAAAAGTGACTTCCGTTGACAAAACTGATGTCTGGATTAATGATTCAGAATTATTATAATATGAAATTAGGTAGGCACTTATAGTTCTATTTGAGGAGTGATTATGAATCCATTTGTAATTAGGTAGTTTGGTTGGGTTTTTTATGTATTCTTGGTAGCGAATATGAAACCAAACGTAACGTAAGTGCTTAGCGACGAATTTTAAGTAACTAAAATCCAACGTAATATGACGTTGGTAATTGGTAGAATTACATTTCCTATTAGGTCAGATACCGACGTCGAGGCGACCCGAATCTGTATTCCCCATTTAGGTGCAAATAAGGGTAAAAATTTCTTCACAACCGACGTTGGTACCCGACGTCGGGTAGGTCACAACCGACGTTGGTACCCGACGTCGGGTTTATTGATCGCGACGTATACCCGACGTTAGATAACGTCCAAATGCTACTTGGGTCGACGTATAAAATATATTGCTGTTTATTTAAATGTTTTTTGTCCGCATTCCTTTCATAGACACAGATCCAGCAGACGAACTGTAACTAAAAGTTTAATTGATATCAAATATATGTTCATTTGTTACTGGATAGTGAAAAAATATATCAATTCATAGAATTGATATATTTTTTCAATAATTATGCATCCGTATTTGAATTTAACGATTTTCCGATAAAGTTAAAAGTCTGGACTTTTCATTCAAAAGCAATTAATAGAAATTTTCCGCCAAAAAGTAAAACGACAACCAAACCAAACCGATAGTGAGCCGCTAAAATGAATCATCATCTTCCAATATTCCAATCTAAAGTTTTTTATCCATTCATTCCATGCGTAATCCATCAGGAGGGTATTCACTCCATTCTTCTTCAGAATCCTATTAAATCAGAGTTCGCCGAAGCATGACTTGCATTCCGAAAGAGTTTTAATATCCCAACTTTGCCATTTATTCCCGTCTTTTGTAATTAAACTCACGAGTTAAAATTCGTAGTTTACGATTTTTATTTTGCATAATGGAGAATTAAATAGAATCATTAAAAGTTTTCAAAATCTAGGCAAAAAATTGCAATTTTTTGTAAGTACAATGTATAAATCAAAAGAAATTAGAGACTTTCCAATAATAGTTATATATCTACCGGGTGTTTTTCAAAAGTGGCTCACTCCTATAACTTTTTTATATTTTCAGACAAAAAAATGGTGATGTTAGTATATGATATAAGTCGGAATTCATTGACGTATTCAGTTACTCTCGGTCACTTCCTGTTTAACCGGAAATGACTATAAATTTCGATTTTTAAATGGTACCTACCCTCGGTAATTTTTTACTATACAGGGTTGTTCACCACATACGACACGGAGTATTGTAGCTAAACGATTAGATTTTTACAAATTGTAAGTTTTGGGTTCGTTGAAGGACTATTAGAGTTTGGTTTGGTTGCGATTTTACAAGATACAGAGTGTCCCAAATAAGTAAAAAATATATATATAGTTGTATTTTTTTAAATATAACACCCTGTATATTATTCTATTTTTGGATTCTACGATTTTAATAAAGGTAAATTTGATTAAGGTTTCTTACACTTAAACCTTACCGTTTTTGAAATATTTTCAATTTTATGAAATTGCAGTAAAAAATTTAAGGCTTTATTTCTCCAAGGGTATCAAAGTTTTTAATACTAAATATTTACTGAAGGTTATTTATTGATCAGATATTGTGTTGCAATAAAAAAATGTTTACTACCTTATACAGAGTGTCCAAAAATTTATATTAAATAATTACTAGCTTTAAACAGCAATAACTTGTTTAATTTAAATGGAACATCCTATATATTTTACGTGAATCAGATGCACAATGTAATTGTCTATCAAATTGTATTGTTTCATTTTTTACCCATCTCTTCAAGTTTTCATAGAAAATGCATTTTCTTATAATTTAGACCTCATTTATCACTATACCCATGGAATATTGACATGTTAGCTTATTTTTAAAGATGTAATAAATTTTCAAAGGGTACATATACTAATATTGTCGATATAGTTCGCTTATTTAATTAAAAAATAAAAAACAACTGTTTAAATATGTTTTGTTAAAGAGGACCAATTAATATGATCCCAGTATTCAAACTACATTAATTGACTGTTTACGTTGTAGTAATAATTGCTCCAAATCCTAAAAAACTGAATTTTGTGTGTGTATTAGACAGTGTGGTAAAAAGTAACATCTTATAAATTTTATTTCATTTATTAACGAATGCTTATTTATAAAAACAAAGACATTCATTTTCATAACTTATTATTATATTGATTTCTGAGCCAAATCCACATTTATTTAGAATAATTTATTAATTAAAACAATTTAAAGGTATGTAATTAACTAATTTTTGGTGTTTTTGGTAGGAAATAATGTGGTATACTTAATTGGTACACTCTTTTAAAGATTTAAATTTTTTGTATGGCAATAGGCTTGCAATATTTACCACCTGTACGTTTTGTACATATTATGGTGCTATAAAAAAATCGGAAATGTCAATATTTCATGGGTATAGTGATAAATGAGGTCTAAATTGTAAGAAAATGCATTTTCTACGAAAACTTGAAGAGATGCGTAAAAAATGGTATAATACAATTTGATAGACAATTACATTGTGCATCTGATTCACGTAAAATATATAGGGCGTTCGGTTTAAATTAAACAAGTTATTGCGGTTTAAAGCTAGTAATTATTTCATATAAATTTTTGGACACTCTGTATAAGGTAGTAACATTTTTATTATTGCAACACAATATCTGATCAATAAATAACCTTCAGTAAATATTATATGTATAGTATTAAAAACTTTGATACCCTTGCAGAAATAAAGCCTTAAATTTTTTACTGCAATTTCATAAAATTGAAAATATTTCAAAAACGGTAAGGTTTAAGTGTGATAAACCTTAATCAAATTTACCTTTATTTCAATCTTAGAATCCAAAAATAGAATAATATACAGGGTGTTCCATTTAAAAAAATACAACTATAATATTTTTTACTTATTTGGGACACTCTGTATATTGTAAAAATATTTTTAAATTGTAGCTCTAATAGACCTTCAAAAAACCCAAAACTTACAATTTGTAAAAATCTAATCGTTTAGCTACAATACTCCGTGTCGTATGTGGTTAACAACCCTGTATATAATAGAAAAATACATTTTGAATAGATTGACATATTACATGTCATGTCAACTTTTAACATTTTCAGTTAAAAAAAATGTATTTTAAATTTCAATATACAGTGTATCCCCGGATTGTCTTTACAAGAGGAAAAACTTGTTTATTATTGACATTTTGAGAAAAATGCATTCTTCATAAAAGTTTTTGCTTGTTCTAAAATGGTTAATCTGGTTTATATTGTTCCAAATTTCCATACATAACGTTTTAGAGAAAGTTAAAAGTAGTAATATAAAAAATCTATCGTTTCTTCTAAAAATTGCATTGGTCTCTGCGGGACCCTAATATAGATTTCCCCCTTTTTCGATTATTTTTCGAATGTTTGCGGCTAATAGCTTTGTTGGCATTTCAATTTCCGCAACCGACGTGAACTAAAACAAATTTAAAACTGTTTTACCGCGCATGCCTAGTTAATTATCAGTTCGAAATTTGTATTTACCGAGACAGGTTTGTGAAGCTGAAATTTCTGCCAATTTCCTTTAATTTTCATATTTATTATTAAAAAGCAAGACGTTGATAAGTAAATCAGAAAAATCTGTAAGTTGTCTAGACCTGAGAGTGTGATATACAAATAAATATACAGGGTGTCTCTGGCCGAGCCTGCAATAGATATTTCCAGGGAACTAACATACCTAGACACTGATACATGCCGGCACATTCGGAAGTACCGGAAGTTGACAGCAACTTTCTTATTTTAAGGTATATCTACCAATGACAAGGTGTTGGTCTAGACACGATATAATTAAACAAGTTTATGTGTATCGTGGGTCCAGAATGATCTTCATTGTTGCTGTTGGGCAGGTTCTAATGCTCTTGTGATGCGGCCAATTTCCGGTGCTTCCGGAAGTGCCGCCATAATGAAAATATATTTATTCGAGGTATCCCCATATCCCCATGTCACTATGAAAGTTGTTTGACATATGTAAAACTTTTTTTTACATATGTCATACATTTTTTTGTTAAAGTGTTAATTAAAATGTTATTCTGGATTTAAAAATAAAAAAAAATATTTCAGAGGATACGCTGTAACCATTAGATTCAAATACTTGCTCAAAACCCAAATTGCTCACCACTGGATTGTAAGTTTATATGAGACGAGTAAGTTAAAGTAAAGTTTAGAGAATATAGTTGTAAACTTTGGTTAAAGTTAGTGCCTTGAACCAGAACTCCCCAGTTCATTAAATTTGCGTAAACGTTTCATAAGGATAAATAAAAGGTATAGCAGACTGTAGAATTCAGAACTTACTGGACCACTAACAGTTTGAGAGAAAATATTATTTCTTTATTAAATGTACAAAAAGTTTGAGAAATATTTTAAGTAAAAATATATCTTAAATATACAGGGTGTCCCACAAACAAGTGCAAGTATTTTAAGGGGTGGTAGATCTGGTCAACAGAAACATTTTTTCTCTTCACCGTTTTTCAAATAAGTCCAAAATAATCGAGTTATTTTACTTCGAAAATTTCCAAAAAAAATATTTTTTGCTAAAATTTTTAGAACCACTGGACCTTTTCTGGATTTTCTTTCATGTAAATTTAAGCTACTACCTATGTTGCCATATTATAAAGAAATTATGTTTTTTAACTTATAACTAAAAAAAAATTCCAAATTTTCAAAAAATTTTTTTTCACTAAAACTACCTCATAGGCATGTTTCTGAGGCCGAAATATACTACCAGTTAAAGTACTTGCACTTATTTCTGAGACACCCTGTATAAAACAAAATCGGGTTAGTAACTTAATGATCTCTGATGTGTTGGATTCGTCTTCGCTTCGAATAGCAGAATCTCTATTAAAATATTAGAAAAATAGTGGGAAAATAACATAATTCAAGTCTAGAAAGATATTGAAATATACCTACGACCTACAATACTTGGTTTATATCACACAATTCGAAGTTGGTCAAGAACGAAGTTGGTAAAATAAATTCGAAGAAATTAGGCAAAGAAAATAAAGTCCTCCTACTCTGGGTGTCTAAGGGATAGAAGGCAATGAAAAAGCAAATGATCTAGCTAGAAAAAGAGCGACCACTCCACTAACTGGACCAGAACCGTTCTGTTTTCCAAGCGGGAACAAACTGAAAACAGAACTGAAGAATCTGGAAGACTCCATTCGAAACCTGGAATGGGTGTCCTCCAACGGTCTAAGACGCTCGAAAAAGTTCCTCAGAACTTACGACCAAGAAAAATCAAAGATTTTCCTTGATTTAAGTAAAAACAATCTTCGGATTGTCACGGGGTTTCTAACAGGACACTAACAGTCTCCTCAACGAACACCTCAGTAGGCTGAAGCTGAGAAACAACGGCGAACGCAGATTCTGTGGGGAAAATGGGGAAACACCATGGTGAGTTATAACTCGATATTACTCAAGAAAGGAGAACATAAATAGATCTGTAAGGTCGCGGTCATTAACTCCCCTCCTAAACATTCTACATCACGCTTTACTCTAATTTTTTCGCATTCGATTTGACACACCATGTATAAACTATGCTTCTCATGATGTTATTATTTATGGACTAATTAATATTTTTTTCAATTTCTCTATACGCTGTCAAACGACAGGGTACCTGACAGTGACAATTGTGACTGTTATTTTAGTTCACAGGCACGTTGTATTTTCTGTCATTTTTTGGATGTTGTCTGTGGAAATCTCCCCTGATTTGATACACAGACTATATACAGTAAAAAAGAAACAAGTGCCGTACAGGAAGTATATGCATAGTTCTCGTTCAGCCCTTCTACAATAAAAAGCGACAGACCGTGAACGAATTGCCCTATTCTATGTTCTATGCCGTAGAACCTCTAGAGTACGTAAATTTTTCCTTCCAAGGCACCGACCTCATTATTATTCAAAGCCAAACTCAAGTTGAATTTTTCAGCGGAAGACAGAATACTTTCTTTGACGGAAAATCCAATCGAACTGTTCCTAACTTTGCCAGTTGTCAAAAAATGCCCGAAAGGCACTAATAAATATATTATATCTACAACAATAATACAGTCTATCCAACAACAGGAAATATTTATCAATTAATATACAGGGTGGTCCGAACTGTATTCCGCGAACTTCGGCAACATATTCTGCAGGTAAAACTAAGTTCGTATAAATGTATGTCCGAAAATGCTTAGTTTTGGAGATACAGGATGTAGAAATATCATTTTTATTTCGATTTTTTCCGAATATTTTCTGAAGTAACGTCAATATTTGGATGAAAATTAGTGTCTGGGAGTTTTTTGACATGAGAAATTTGATTCTGATGGCATTATGACTCTTATTTGTAGGGGGCGCCACTTACATGCGTTTTCACAAGTTTCAAACTTTTCGTCCGTACCTGTATAAAACATATCTCTGTAAAAAATATCTCTTGGTAAAAATCGCTACAAGCAACCGTTCTGAAGATATTTAGAATGGAAATAGTCAATGCATGTCATTATTGACAAAAAATAAAATAATTATTGAGTTTTTATATTTCTTCAAAAAATGATGATAAAACAGTTTCTGTTGAACTTTTGGCACAAAAACTTTTCAAATTTATGATATCAGTCTCATAACTATTTAGTCAACATATGTTTAATTTATGTCAATGATGACAGGTATTGATAATTTCGATTCTAAATATCTCGAGAACCATTACTCGTAGCGATTTTTACCAAGAGACTTTTTTTTACGTAAAAAACGTGGTAAATTTATATTTTTTTACTCGGTAATTAGTTTTATACAGGTACGGACGAAAACTTATTACTCTTCAATCCAGTTAAAACATATTTAGGTGGCGCCTTCTACAAGTAGGAGTCATATTGACATAAAAATCAAATTTATCATGTCAAAAAACTACCAGACACCAATTTGCATCCAAATATTGACGTTACTTCAGAAATTCTTTGGAAAAAATCGAAATAAAAATGAAACTTCTACACCCTGTATCTCGGAAACCAAGCATTTTAAGACATACATTTATACCGACTTTTTTACTTATTTTTATCTGAAGAATATGCTGCCGAAGTTTCCGGAATACAGTTCGGACCACCCTGTATATTATTAATAATAATTATCAAACATCAGGAAATATTTCGAAAGATGACATGCAAAAAATGACAGAAAATACAATTTGCCTGGGAATTTAAATGACAGACACAACTGTCACTGTCAGATTTTCTCGTGTTGGACAAACTTTATAAAAAATACTTGAAATTTGAGTACTTTATTTGAGAGTTTTGATTATCTCTATTTTACTTATAATTTGCATTTTATTGTTAGCTTATCATAGTGTTGCGGACCCGTGTGGATTCGACCTAACCTAACTATATGTCCCGCCCTCAGATGACCTTAACATCGCATTAAAGAATAGACACCGTAATGATTCATTCGTTCGAGAAGAATCGAGTCCCACTGGAATGGAGTAGTACATACGAGAACAATCGAAACCTTCTCTATGCACCTAACGATCTATGGACTATTCTAGAGATCTTTAGCTGTCGGTATAAAAGCCGGCGGCTGTGGCCTAGAGAGGGCAGTTATAAATAGACAAGTACAGTTGACGCGCTAAAATTCAAAAATAAATTCTTAGTTATAAATCGTTTGTAAATAGTTCTTTAAGTCTTTTATCGTTATTGTTTTTGTTAATTAGTGTTAAATAAATAGTGTTTAAATAAATTGTGACTTTCTATCCACACCGAAACGACGAAAAACGTAACAATAGTGTCATTATCAACCACAAAAAAGTTATCTGTATTATTACCATAGGGTTGCTAATTTTCACAATAGAAAATAGATTACAAGTGGGTAAAAAAGCGCCACAGCAAAAGACACATCAGAACATATGTTGCCAGATTAACAATTTTATTAAGCATTGTAGTGATAGTCAAATAATATTTAGATTTTGAGTTCAGTGTGTAAAAAAGAGGACTGTCCTCTGGAACAGAGGACAGATTGACAACCCTATAACTGTAAAATGAAACATTTTTCAAATGTGTCCGTATTTTTTGAACCCATTACATTGAAATTAAATATATTTAAATTTATAAAAACCCTAGTTTCAAATTTATAAATCAATACTGAATTTGTTATTATTACATATTATTATGTTTTAATGGCACTTTTATCAGTATTTATTTAGATTTATAATGAATAAACGTAATATATATATAAATTTAAACAAATGTCAACCTCAACACAGCTTAATGGGGTAATTACACTTTTAACTGATGTGTACATTACCAGCAAATGTAGATAATAATATCGGAAATTCATGAAAATAAATAAAAGTTGGTATTTTACATGGACAAACGTGATATTTTAGTTGATTTTACTGAAAATACAATTACATTTGTTACTTTTAAAATTATTTTATAAATTTCCGGTTGTTTTGGATGAATAATATAAAAAAATAATCTGCAAATTATTTGTTTTATTTATGTTTTTTTAAACAATACCACATATCTACCATAAACGTTAGTAAAAATAAAAAAATTCATATACAATTTTTTAAGCTTGTTGATAACTGTTACTAGATAGTACCTAATTATTACTTTGAAGTTTGAATTTGTAATGACAGTTTATTAATCTACAAGGTGGCCGGAACTGTATTCCGGAAACTTCAGCAGCATATTCCGCAGATAAAAATAATTAAAAAAGTTCGTATAAATGTATGTCCTAAAATGCTTAGTTTCAGAGATACAGGGAGTATCTATTTCGATTTTTTACAAATAATTTCTGAAGTAACGTCAATATCTGGATGAAAATAGGTGTCTGGGAGTTTTTTGACATGGGAATTTTGATTTTGATGTCAATGTAATCAAAAAGATTCAATTTTATATATTATCAAAAGATTCTTCTGCCACCTTTGAATAAGAAGACTAAGGAAGGAGCATATCAAAAATTTTAGGTCCACCGCGATGGGCCTCAAATATGGCCGACTTAAATTCCGGTTTATCAGTGCCGTTCTAATTTTATTTAAAAAATGTAAAACTATGATGTAGGGTAAACGTGGGGTAGACTCAATACTATGTTGTTTTATTTGACGTTGTGAATAAATGTTGGTAGTTATTAAAATTGTTACAAAAATATATAATTCTAATAAAAATAGATAAGTTATAATAATTATTTATTAACACAAACATTCGATACGCTATTGAAGCAGGTAAATCTGGTAAATCAAATTGACGTATCTAAATTCTTTGACATCTAATCTTTGACAAGTAGTAAATAAAAGCAAAAATGCAAGAAAAAATATATAATTAGAAGTGAATTTCATAAATGATCGGTTTACTACACGTATGTATATTATATAGTCACTTACTAGCGAAAAGTTGTTCCATTATTTCACTCGATTTTTGCCGAGATCTACCGCACGCTACACAACCAACTATTTTAGAGTATTTTTCGATAAATCGCGATAGTGTCACTGTTAATTTAAGTTCTGCCACAATTTCCATCTAGATTTACTACCTTTATACAACTATCAGTAGTAGAATAAATAATAAAAAACATAAAATAAGCTCCGTAAAGACTGGCAAATCCATAAAATTTCAAATCAAATTCAAATGTGTCAAATGAATCGTCAAACAGAACTGTCAAGGATCCCCACTCTCGAGTGCTTTTTCCGCCCATCATGCCCATACATGGATAGCATTAGGCTCCTTCCTTAGTCTTCTTATTCAAAGTCTGCCACAGATACAGTAACCATCAAAATTCAGCATTCAAAAGTTGTTAAATGCTGTTAATAATCATTTCACTTAGTTCATTATAGTCCGAAAATAACAATCTGTTACTAAAATTTTCAAATATTATGTACTTACCACAAAATCTTCATTTTAGTATGTGAACTGGTTCGGAACTATCTTCAAAAATAAACAAAAATATTGCGCTAAAAGTGTTCTGATTTCAGGTACAGTATCTAATGATGAATGCCAATGTGGAAATGAACTATGTGCTCGGATCCTTGTTTATATATGTGAGGGGGTTTTAATACCTGAATAGGGGGCGACAAGGGTTCCGAAATAGTGGCAGCTGCTAGATACTAGATCTTTCAGGGTAAAAACACAGCTTTACTAGCTGTATCTACTGTTTACCACGAACCAAAATATTTACGTTTATCTAGCTGATATGTAACATTCCGTTTTATTTTACTTTCATAAACATCTTTAATTTTATTTATTCGTTTCATTATACTTAATTTTGTTAAAGTTTTTTCCATATGATTTAAGCTAACATTTATAAAAATGGTAACGTAATATTTTTAGACACACATAAATTAAAATGTTTAAAAATTATTATTATACTATTTTTCACACATAAACGTCTCTAATATGAAAGTCCCAAAACTTTCTAAAAAAAGTTCTATGCATCAAACTACTTTTTTGTACAAACAATGTACAATGTACAAACAATCTCATTTATTTCAACCAGTGGTGTCCCTATGGGTATTCCACTGACTTCGTTTAAAATAAACATTATTTTCGAAATTCTCCAGGTTCTGAATGAAGCTTAAAGCTAGAATACAGAAGTCGTGACTAAAAATGTTTTATCCTAAAACGACGATTCAGGGCTTGACGTCAATCAGCCTGACTGTGATTAAACATGCCTAAACCTGCCTTAATATTTGCGACTAATCAGTATGCTTAAAACTTCATTCAAGGTCTCAAGGTCAATTTCAACGAGTGTACAAATTGTTACTCGATTACTTAGAAGGCATTATTTTTTATATTATTTGCAACGTTTGAAATTGATCAAAAAATTATTTGTAATGTTTAATTTGTAAAAATATAGTATTCTACTCAGAGTAAAAATGTACTTTTGTGCCTCCCTGTTTACGCTGGTCCGTCAAACGTACAATCTCGTCAAAAAAGTATAATTTTTAATTTTTACCCCTTACATAATACACTATTTTTCGGAAATAGTCTTAAGTCGAGAATCAAATTAGTATTATCTATTTTCAAAGTGTAAAATAAAGAAATATAAAACAGCATATGTGTGTATATATAAACAGCAACGGTATATGTGTTATACAAATCATTTTTTATATAGTTTTAAAACATTTACAATTTTTTTTCGATTTATTAAACGTATTTAAACGTTATAATAGCAAGTGTAACATTTTATTTAACGAATAGATATAGGGTATATTTGTTATAGAAATATTTTTTATAGTTTTCTAGGACACATTTTTATAACTTTTACAGTTATTTTTTGATTTATTGTAAAGTTTTAAAAAAGTTGATTTTTTTATTTAAATCACCTGATTAAAATTTAAAAAATCACTTGATTTAAATCACAATTTAAATCATGATTTAAATCATTTGATTTAAATCATGCCAACCCTGATTGTTATCATTTATTATTTTTTTATTATTTTTCTTGTTTCAGTGGCGTTAAACTCAAATTTTGCATACAGAAGAAGAAAATTCTGAAAGACAGACAGAAATCAAACTAATCATCTCAGTCAAAATAAAATTAAAACTGTCACTGAAAATAAAACATTTAAGTACTCTATAACATAAAGCATTATCTGTAATGAGGTCTGAAAAATAAACAAGAATAACGTTGAAAAGCATAAAAAAATGGCACTGTTTCCCTTTAAAGCAGTGCTTAAATCTCTCGACATCCCCAGGGATTTTGTACGCCGTGTGTCACTGTCCCGACTTAACGTTATTCGCTAAAAACGAATTACCTCCCCGCTTTTAAAGCTGTTCGTTATTTTCCAGGACAGATAAAATTAATGTTTGCTCCTTCGTATTTGCATTTTAAGTAATTTGAGTAATGATGATAGATTTATATTTAATGTTTTAAATAAATACATTATTCTACAGGGTGGCGCCTTTCATACGCCGCGGAAGCTCCAAGGAGAACGGTAGTATATATGAAAATAGTTAAAATGTAGATTAACTGAAAGCATTTTATAAGAATATATAGAATTATACAGGGTGTCCCCAAAAAAAGTTACATATCAAAGTTGTGTTTTTTCTAATGGAACACCCTATATATTAATTCATTTTCCGATTCTAGGAAAAAATAAAGATGAGTTTTATTAAAGAAGCATATACCCAAAATCTAAGGATTTTGACATATTTCACATTTTGTTAAAATGAAGAGTAAATTTTAAATTTCAATAACAGCCTCCTAAATTTTAATTGACCTTGTATAGCCTGACATTTAATTACAGTAACCATTGTATGTTTAACCAAATTGAAATTTGACCCGAAAAGTTATAGGGTGAGACATAATTAATATTGAACATTAGTCACTTTTAAAAGCAAGTTGCTCCTTTATTTTAAATGGAACACGCAGTATATTTTGTCGGCGTTCAATGGGAAATTTATATATCTTCAGGATATTATTAAGGTTGCCTATCCCTCAGACAAAGATTTTCCTAGATATTTTAACTTTTATGATTTTGCGTCAGTGGATCTTTACTATTTGAACAAATCTAGGGGTGCTGTGTGATATACCTTTTGTTAATTTAACAAAAATTAAAGATTGTAGAGTAAAATACTCAGCGGTAATAAAAAGATACATGTTTAAAACATATTTTAATTATTACAGAATTAAAACTAGATATAAACCTATAATTATGTGACAAAAATTAGCTAAATGAAATCAAATGCTCAAAATGCTTCCTTTCCTATTAAATGCATAAAATGAGGCATATGTGTAGTTCTACCTCGAAAAGCAGCTACAATAATTTCTCTCATGTTGTCGACAATAGTTGGTCGAGTTTTGTAAAGACTGTCTAACTACTAACTAAATCCCCATAAAAAACCCGGACTAGATAAAATCAGAAGCATTTAAGTATTCTATTAATTGGTGAATGCACACTCCATTCACCAACTAATAGGATCATATCAATTCTCTCTGATGTAGGATAAGTTTGCATTTTCGGCAAATTTCTGAGAACTTTTTTTGTTTTAACTGACACAAAATGATAACTAGTTGATAAAATTGGACTAATTAGACAGCTATGTTAAAGTAACGTCAGACATATCACAGCCCCCTAGATTTTATCAAATAATAAAAATTCACTCAAATCAAATCATGTAAATGAAAACATCTATGAAAATCTTTGTTTGAGAGGTAGGCAACCTTAATAATATTATGAAGAGACATGAATTCTCCATTGAATATCGGAATAATACACTGGGTGTTCCATTTAAAATAAAAGAGTAACATGCTTTTAAATGTGACCAATATTAATTTTGGCTCACTCTGTATAACTTTTTGGATCAAGTTTTAATTTGATTTAAAGTATAATAGTTAATTTAACTACATATTAATTGTAATTTAAAAATTGTCCTTTATTTGTAGAAAATGTTAAATATGTAAAAAACCTTACATTTTAGTCATATATTTCTCTTATAAAACTCACCTTTATTTTTCTCCCAGAATCCAAAAATCGATTAATATATAGAGTGTTCCCTTACAAAAAACACAACTTTGATATGTAACTTTTTTGGGGGACACCCTGTAGAACTCTCTACATTTTTAAAAAGTGCTCTGAATTAACCTAGATCTGTTCACAAAATTTCACTTCAATACAAAATGTGTACCCTGTATATGTGTGTGCCATAAGTTTAGAGCTGCCATGACATTGGGAAATATTTTCTGAAAAATGATAATTTTCCTGTCAATTTATTATTATTACGACAACCAAAATGTGTAGTAACTAAGTTTTATCTTCTATTAAAAAGGGATAATTCCGAGGCGTGTTTAGGGTTCTTTGAGCAATTAAGTTTTTTTCCGAGTAACAGGTCGCTAGCCCGTTGCCTCAACCCCCAACCTGGAGGACCAGGGGCCTTTCTGTAGGGATGCCCATCCTTAGCCGAGAGAACCGGTTTTGAGGCGCCGGAATCTCGCCTTCGCCCTATTCCTGTTAGTTGCATAACACCCATCCATTGGATGCCATACATTACCAGTGGTCACGCGGTTCTCATGAGCCTTCGAGGACGTAGAAAATAGGACTTGCTGACAGAGCTTATGAAACAGTGGACATTTCTCAGTTTTTGATGAAATACTCCTACTCGACATTGGAGTATCTCCTTGAGATCCGTTACCAGCCTTCGACCAGCCTTCGACCACCATTTGGAGAAAGCGTACGACTCTATTCCCCGCAGCAAGATATGGGAAGTATTGAATATCTTAGAAGTAGATAGACCTTTGCTTAAGATAATAAAAGAGCTATATAAAGAAAATGAATCGTACGTTAAGATAGGACACAGGCTATCTAATCCAATTAACACCACAAAAGGGTTGCGACAAGGATGCAGCTTATCTCCTCTGATCTTCAACGCTTACGTCGAAGTAGTCCTTAGGGAATGGAAGACGAAATGTCAAGGTATGGGAATACCCATTGGGGACAACACACTATTTACCCTGAGCTTTGCAGACGATCAGGTCGTGATTGCGCAGCACTCATACGATCTAGAGTTCATGACTAAGAGGCTTTATCAAGAATACAACAAATGGGGACTTCAGGTTAGTCTAAAGAAGACCGAATACTTAGCTGTCAATTCCAATGCTTGTTTTGAAGTCTTCATTAATGATAACGTCCAGACTCAACAAGTAGACAAATTTAAATACCTGGGTGCTACTATCAACAACGAGGGTTTGGGCAAAGTAGAAATACAAACCCGAATTCAGAAGAGCAAACAAGTTATTGGATGTCTTAACAGCCTCTGATGGGACCGAAACTTGTTTGCAACAACTAAAAAGAGACTTGGAAGAACATTGGTGGAGTCAGTTCTTTGCTATGGTTCAGAGCTATGGACTCTGAGTGCAGACGCGAAGCGCAAAATCCAAGTTGTTGAAATGGACTACCTTAGAAGAAGTGCAGGTATATCTAGGATGGAAAAAAAGACAAACATCGAGGTCAGGCGTATCATGAATGCATCGGAGGAGACAGTATTGGATCGAATCCAAAAATCCAGCTTAAAATGGTTTGGACATGTTCTGCGTACGCCGGAGAACAGGTGGCCAAAAAGAGTTTTTCAATGAGCTCCCCAGGGCAGAAGAAAGAGAGGTAGACCTAGAAAATCCTGGAACGAAACGGTTACGGAAGCAATGGAAGCTCGTAACCTAGAAGCTGATGACGCTCTAAATCGAGATGTGTGGCGTAGGGTAACGGGAAGGCAGCAATAGGCTGTAGTTGAAATGAGTATTAAATATATATATATATATATATATATATATATATATATATATATATATATATATATATATATATATATATATATATATATATATATATATATATATATATATATATATATAGCTATATATATATATATATATATATATATATATATATATATATATATATATATAAAAAGGGATAATTCAAGTCTGATGTCATTTGTAACGTATGCCGTAGAACTCGTACAGCTTACAAAGACAAAATATTACCTATAATTAACTGCTTTTAATTTCCCCTCAACGAGTCAACGAACAATATTGCCAGACGACTTCCAAACAATGACGGAAAATCGTTAGACAAATTTTACACAGGTACCTAAATAAATTCACATTTTATTTCTCAATTCAATTCAAGTCCGGATTTTGTCTGGATTTCAGTGCTAACTTGTCCAGAAATTCAAAAAACTTGTATAGAAACCCAAGACTTGATTTTGAACGTTCCTGTTAACATACAGATTAAGAAATTTAATCGAAAAAATCGAATTTTCTTTGTGTACAACCCCATGAATAACTAAACGCTTATTTTTTCTTTTTGAGACAAAATTGGGAAAAATGTTTAGGAAGTATTAAAGGGCTCTGGATATAAGGGTAGAGAGAATATTGAAAATTTATCGAAGGGATGTGAACGTCGTTTAGCAAGAACAAATTGAGTTAGTGTGGAAAATTCCCTTTAGTTAACCTTTCACCCTGTCGCTTGATAATTTTATTTATTTCTGGGGTGTACGCTAGAGATGGGTGGTTATTGGTAAAAAACCGGTTATAGGTTAACCGGAATTATCTTTAAAAAATAATAACTTGACAAAATTAACCGACACAAATTAACCGGTTATTCAAATAACCTAACCTAGCAAAACTAAATATTTAGTTTTCCTATAGGTTTACTTACCTCTACACTCCATAGGTCTACTTCAAATTTAGATAATAAACTTAGTTAAATCGCATGATTAAATAGAGATTGTAGCAATGTAAGTATGTATATGTACAAAATGAGTTTAAATAAAAATGCTAACCTCACTTTTTTGACTAGACATGGATATGATATTAAAACTAGTAATTACTTAACGTTCAAATAAACCACACAACTCACAAGTTCTACAATCTACAACCAATTTATTTTAATCAAATACCAAAGAAAAATAAAGAGATTAAAATGAATAAATAATGAAAGATTATCTTCATTCATTACTTGAACTTCAATTTTGTATTCTTAGTCTAAGCTTCAAGAGAGACTTCAAACTACAAATAAAATATATTTACGGTGAAACGTGGGTGAAACTGGGCGAAACCATGGAAAACTTTTGAAGAACCGTTGAAAATCCGTTAAAGTTGGTTAAAATTTAATATAGAATTTAGAGAATCTATTTGAAGTTAGGTTCGTATCACTTGGCTAGCTGGTGGCTAGTAGTAGTCTATGCCATTAGTACTTTGTTTTACGGCCTGACCTGTCAGGGCCATTTGGCCGTTGTTTTGATTATTATCATCAGGGTTCGCCTGATGCCTGATTTAATTTTGACATTTGATGTTTGATGTCATATATTTTCGTTTTGGGAGCGGGAGCGGGATCTCCCGTTATCGTCGTAATATCTGGAAGATCCGTGCCGTTCGCTTCTTCGAAATTTACGATTCAAACAGCTAATATTTAATTGTTACTTGTTTTAAACAAGTACGATTTTTTAAAAAATAACCGGCTATAGGTTATTGAACGTAATGCAAGGTTATTTAGGTTAACTGGTGAAAAAAAACTACCTTTAAATAACCGGTTATTTTAGAGGAAAATATCGGTTATTCAAAAAACCGGTTACTTTTGCCCATCTCTAGTGTACGCCACCATGATGTCGCGCTATGAGGAAAAGCAATAATAATAAATATAGTTTATGTTTATGGAAAATTGCATTTTTAAATGAAGATATAAGCAAAGTCGGAATTGCATCAGTGACAGTTGTCAGTTTACTTTTTTAGTTTGAAAAATTGCTCTGTAATATGTAATAAACTAATAGGATATAGAATTAACATACTATGGCAAACATTTTATATTTATACCGGGTGTTGCATCGTCGGACGGGACATAGGAAATCCCATGTAAATTTTAATGGGGTCAATTATTGGCTTCCCTAATTATTTTAGAGAATAATTCTATTTAGGTTTATTGAAGAGCACTAAAACCCACATTCAAAAGAATAACTTTAGAAATTTTTGATTAGCTCGTTTACGAGTTATCGCCGATTTCTTTTTAAATATTTCTCCTTTCTTATGGCCCTGTATTTACTTATGAGCACCAGTCAAGGTAAAAGATAACTGTCAAATGAAGTTGCCATTTCAGAAATTTACCTATTTGGTGCTTTATTATTATTATTGAAAACACATTCCTACATCAGAAATCATAAAGATGTATTTATAAATACAAATTAATATGAATTAAAGAAAATAAAGTAAACAATTACAAGGTTAATTATAGTGTTATTACAATATTCAATAACTTATTAATTTAGGTACTATTAAATTGTTAGAACTTTAGGATTTAAGAAGATGTTCAAATATTCCTCAATCGACTGCTAGACAATAACCCAGGCGATCATAAAATTATCTTCTTACATTCGCTAGTTGGTAAACTGAAATTCTATTGCATTTGGCAAAAATAGCATTTTTTAACTCGTCTAGATTTAGGTATTTTTTATCCTTGTATATCCTGTTTTTTAAATGGCCCCAGAGAAAGAAATCATTTGGCGAAATATCAGGAGACCTTGCTGGCCAATTTACTGTATGATTCAGGCCAATAACGTTTCCGTTAAAACTATTGTCTAAATATTCCCCAACAGCCAGGGTCCTATGTGCCGGCCAGCCATCCATTTGGTACTTCCTGATTTTCACTAGCGGCATCATCTAAAGCAGGTAAAATATGATTTTTGAGTAGTTCCAAATAATATTCTGCATTTAAATTTCGCGTAAGAAATAATGGCTCGATAATATTGTGTCCGAATATCCCTGCCCAAACATTTACTTTCTGTGGATATTGAGTCCTTGTTTCGACAAACCGGTGTTGGTTTTCTTTGTTCCAATATCGATAATTTTGAACATTGGGTTCATTATTTAAGGTAAACGTGCATTCGTCAGTGAAACATATGTTTTTTAAAAATTCCCTGTCCGTGTTTGCTCTTTCCATCATATCAAAACAAAACGCTTGCCGCCGTATTTCGTCCCCATCTCGTAGCTCTTGGTGCTTTTCATATTTGCAGGAATAGTATTTATGTCGTTTCAAAATTCGAAACGCTGTAGTGTGATCTATTCCTATTTCATCCTCAAGTTTCCTTGTGCTGATCTTTCCATCGTTCTCTTCCACGCACAATAAAACTTCCAAATCGGTATCATTTCTTGCATCTTCTCTTTGTTCCTGCCTTGCTTCACGCCTGCAGTTATTTATTAGGGCACCTTTGGTCTCAAATCTCTGGATATTCCTTGCGATTGTAGATTTTCCAGGTATCGTTCTATTCGGATACAGAGCAGCAAACATGTCCGACACCTTTTGATAACTATTTCCTTGATAATACCATTTAATCATCAATACTTTTTCTTCCGTTGTGTAATTCATGGCTAATATTTTCGATGGAGGTATGAGTTTTTAATAATAATAATAAAGGACTAAATAGATAAATTTCTGAAATGACAACTTCATTTGACAGTTATCTTTTACCTTGACTGGTGCTCATAAGTAAATACAGGGCCATAAGAAAGGAGAAATATTTAAAAAGAAATCGGCGATAACTCGTAAACGGGCTAATCAAAAATATCTAAAGTTATTCTTTTGAATGTGGGTTTTAGTGCTCTTCAATAAACCTAAGTAGAATTATTCTCTAAAATAATTAGGGAAGCCAATAATTGACCCCAATAAAATTTTCATGGGATTTCCTATGTCCCGCTCGACGATGCAACACCCGGTATAGTGGATTTGTCAAGCAGTACTGAAAACGATCAACTCAGTAAGCATCAATTCGAAGTTGGTCAAAGAATGCCTAGAGAAGTTGAACAAATTAGGCAAAGTTCTCCTACTCTTGGTGCCAGCTCCACCAAGGGATAGAAGGCAATGAAAAAGCAAACGATCTAGCTAGAAAAGAAGCGAACACACCACTAACTGAACCAGAACTGAACTCAAGAACCTGGAAGACTCCATCCGTAACCTGGAATGGGAGTCCTGCAACGGTCTAAGACAATAGAAAAAGTTCCTCAGAACTTACGACCGAGAAAACTGCAACAGATTTTCCTTGATTTAAGTAAAAACAATCTTCGGATAGTCCACGGGGTTTCTAACAGGACACTGTCTCCTCAACGAACAACTCAGTAGGCTGAAGCTGAGAAACAACTGCGAATGCAGATTCTGTGGGGAAAATGGGGAAACACCAGAACACCTTATCACTGTGGTACGGCTGATGTCGAGGATGGAGAGCTATATAGCGTCTGTGGAGCTTCTATAACTCGTTATAACTCCAGAAAGAGGAACGCACAATAGATCTGTAAGGTCGCAGTGATTAACTCCCCTCCTAAACATTCTACTACATTCTACCACCATCAAGAAAAACATTCTGCGAGTCTCTTTTTGTGAAAGTTTTTTTTATACTTTTTAGATACGTCCCAGTTTTGTTCCATCAGTCTCAGTTGCGGTAAAATATATATGATTGCCTTTAATTTAATGACCGGTACTCTCGAAGTTTCGGTATTATGTTGTGTGACTTAAAATACTCCTTTGTACGTCGTAAGAAGTAGAGAAAGTAAAAAAAAACTAATTGCAACTACTTTGAGAACTAAATATTATCCATTAAGATCTGAAAACCTACCTATGTATTACGAAGTAATTAAGGTTACGAAAAGCAATTATTACTTGCTGTTAATTGTTAGATTTCCGGTAAATATGGCCGGTAGTTGATTCATTAGCGTGTACCAAGAAATTTTAACACAAGATCAAACCCCCATTGTTCGCTCTTCTGTAGACTTGCAAAATAGAGCGGCATGCTTCAATATAATTATTGCCAACAAAATATGTGGAACAATTATTGTTTATAAGATATTGTTAGATGCCATAAAGCAATTTAAGAATAATTTTTGTTTACAATCTTTGACTAGTTTTCTGTTGAAAAAACCTAGGGGTTTCGACATTGAACCAGATATCCAAGAAATAAGAGATTTTTTTTTTGTAAAACGCTATAGGTTAGAATCCAAACAGAAACCAGTCAGCTTGTCATTAGCTTCATACTCGTAAATGAATATGCTTGATCAATAGGCATATTTCTCCCTTGTTAGAAGCCAAAAACAAAAAAAAAAAGAAAACTTTTAAAATGAAAATGTCTAAATATATGTAAGTACTTCAAAAACACGACAGTTTTTTTTAAACACCTAACATTCTGATAAATTAACATTACATAAAATAAAACTTAGAATTAACAATTACTACATGAAAACCTTAAAATTGTTTCAGAGGCAGAATATCCAGACTTTTTGGAGAAATGAACACGCCATAAGAGAACTTGATTTAGTCTATATTTGCCCATTATAATATTATAATCATATTATTATTAGTATAAAATTGCATGAATTATAAAGTTGTGTGATTATTGACTCACTAATATACGACTGACTTGAAAATGTGCATATCACACGAAAGTATATTTTGATTACGATAAAACGTATATTTACACTCATTGTTATTTATCAATACTATTAAAATGTTTTCAAGTTCATACATCAGTAAACATCTGTGTATAAATAGCGGACCATACAAGTAAATATCTAAAGTAGATATAATTCAATTATACACATTTCCCATTAACATATCTCATTCATTAGGACAATAAAAATAATAAAACAAACCTCTACCAGATTGTACGGTTTGTGTTTTTGGTGATACATCGTTATAACACAGATTAGGTATACTATATGTTTACAGATAAAACTCTTATCCCTAATTCGTGGTACGAAAATTGTTTTTTATGACGATGTGCAAACGAGTAAAATTTCCTGTGCGCAAAAATAAACTCGCGTAAAATAACAATAAACAGCGTAATAGAGAGATATCGCAAAACCGAATAGCGTGCATGGACGTTAATAAGGCCAGGTGTTATTTCCTTTACGTGAGGTGGTATTAACCTTAGTATTAACTCAAGAACAGTTAACCTATACAGTTCTTGGTATTAACTCTTTTCATTTCGGAAAGAATTCTGTTCGCGTCGCGTCCGCTATTTAAACTTAACGTAATTTTGAATTTAAAACTTTAAAATTGTTTTGTTTATTAGGTATTTTAAAACTAAAGGGCTAAAGTGCTCTTATTTCCAGTGTTCAACGTCTGCCAGTGGGTTTAGGGCAACAAGCAACAAATTCTTTTAGAAGGGCTAAGTCGTCATCTGCTGTAAACCTAAGCCTCTTTATAGGTTCTTTAATATTGGAAGAGGTGGAATCCATATTTTGGGCCATATTTATTTAATTAAAACTAATCCCAGCTACTTAAATATCAAATTACTTAATAAAACTAAAGTAATAATTCAAAACAATTCAAACATAACCTAAAATAAAAGATCTCGCCGGCCGGCCCCGGTTGTCAAAAATCCGCACATGCCCATTTAAGCAATTTTTAAACGTTATTTAGAATTAGCGCTTGGTGTAATTGATCCGCTAATTACGTCAGGAGGTAACGTTATTAGCGGATGTTGCGTTAAAAATTGACTGGCGCATATCGTAACCATGATAAGGTACGCGTAAATAAATACTGCATGACGCTATTCGGTTTTCCGATATCTCTCTAATAACTGAGCCAGTCAGGCGCTGTGCACAATTTTAGAGGCCACAAGTGGGCGTGCTATGTGCGCAAACTAGTAACCTAACTAGTGCCCGATTCCGAAAATTGGAACCAGGAAAAACAATAAAGAAAAAACAAAGTTTATAATCTGTGGTTATAATAAGAATAAGTGAATAACAAAACTGAATAAAAACACTGGGTTTGTTTCATTAAATTATAATGTCTTTGGGTGGTGCATCGTCGTTGGAAGCATAGGAAATTCCATGCAAATTTTGAACTGTCCAAAGATTGGCTCCCTTGTTGATTAGTACAGGTCAATAGTTACAGCGAAAATAGGTTTTTTAAAGGTCTGTGTTTGCGGAATATTTCATGCCAATTTGAAAAATTTTGGACAAGTTTTTTTTAACTAATTTAAGAAAAATTGCATCTATAGCATCTTGCGCCACCCGGTATACTTTGTACATTAATAAGATATAAGTACCTTTACAGTATAATTATTGTATTGGTGTTAGTAAGGAGTAGTTTAAAAAAATGAATAAAATATGAAAAAGAAACATCAATTGCAACTAAATAAAAAACAAAAACTGCTTCATTTATTAAAAGATATTCATATTCATGGTTACAACTATCATCCCCTTGATAACAATTAAACTTTATTAACTAGCTTACGAGATATTAACCCGAAGTTAAATGGAAACTTTCTTCATTAGGAACGGTGCATATTCCGGTTTAATATCCAGATAATATGGCTCATATCATCATTAACAAGTTTAGTTCGTCAGAAACATCGTAGAGTTTAGGATAATCGTAGGCTTGGGAGATGTGTAATAAATTAATAAACTTATCTTCGATCTAAAACTTAATTTCAGCTTACTGTATTACTGTTTTTTTTTTAAGAAATATTTATTAAAATGTTTGAAACAAAAATACGTATACAATTATTGTAGCAATAGAAAGAACTCACAGGTATTCTTATTGGAACGGAAGCTGAATTTAAGATGATTTTAGATAATATGATAAATAAAACAGATAACTTAAAATTTTCATGTATTTTTAAGTACAATATATTTTGTTTTAGTGGACTGATTTAGATATTTTTTAAGCAATTTGTAGCTAAATCATTTGATTAAAGTTTCCATCTGTTCCTCTTCATACTATAGGAAAAACAAAATGTTATTTTGGCGTCAATTTGAAACACCCTGTCGAATGGTTTAACAAAATAAGGAATTTAAAAACAACTTTATCACAAAAATGGAATTTTTCTCGATGGTTTATTTTTTGGTTCATCTCGATAGCTTTATTTTTATTGGAGATACTAGCGTGTACCCGCGACTCCATTCGCTCGAATTAATCATTTGTAATGGTAATGATAAAGTAAAGCTAGAATTTCCATTAACATACAAACTGGATAAAATTTTCTCACATTTATGTCAGCATGAGAAAAAACAATATGGCGATATTATTATATAACTTGGTAATATTTGAGGGGTAGTTTCATCTCGTTTGAATTTGACTTCCGAAAAATCCGTTTGACAAAAATAAGCTTTTTACGTCAAGCAGTTTCAGCAGAATCGTGGTTAATCAATTACCCAACTTTTTGGAACACCCTGTATGATTTTTTAAAAAATTTCAAAATATGTAAAATTACAAAATAAATTATGCTTGTCCAAGCGTTTTCCCGAAAGACTAACCGTTTTTTAAATAACAAATATTGTAATATTTGAACGACGTTTTCACCCTCTTGGAATTTGAGATTCGAGAAACCCCTCCTTATCGAACCTCTACACCCCACAATCAATCCGTTTACCAAAAATCAGCTTTAAACATCAAGCAGTTTAAGCAGAATCTTGATTACTCAGTGGCCATATTTTATGAAACAAACTGTATAAATTTTTAAAAAATCTTAAAATATGTAAAAAACAAAATAAATTAAGCGTGTCCAAACGTTTTCCCGAAAGACTAACCGTTTTTTAAATAACAAATAGTGTAATATTTGAGGGACGTTTTCACCCTCTTGGAATTTGAGATTCGAGAAACACCTCCTTATCGGACCTCTACACCCCACAGTCAATCCGTTTGCCAAAAATCAGCTTTAAACATTAAGCAGTTTAAGCAGAATCGTGATTACTCAATGGCCATATTTTATGAAACACCCTGTACACATTTTTAAAAAATCTTAAAATATGTAAAACAACAAAATAAAATATACGTGTTTAAGAGTTTTTTCGGAAACTTGGTCGTTTTTTAAATAAAAAATATTGTAATATTTGATGGGTGGTTTCACCCCCTTGGAACTGGAATTTCGAAAAATTCCTTCTTATCGAACCTCTACACGCTAGAATCAACCTGTATGCCAAAATTGAGCTTCTTACGTTGAGTGGTTTGAGCAGGATCGTGATTAATCAGTGAGTCGGTCACTTAAGGATTTTAAATACTAGTATAGATTCGCGTTTCAAGAAGACAGTAACGATTTACAACCTGGGATATTTTTTTGAACTATATTAATTTAGAGTACATATAATTACTCACCACTCCACCGCCAACTGAGTGCACCAGGATGGATTTCCCTTGAGTAAGTCCGGCCACCTCGAAGAGCAGCATGTAGGCGACCGCGTAGTTCATGCTGATGGTAGCTGCGTCCAAATATGACAGTCCTTTTGGAAGTTTGTATACGTATTTAGCAGGAACGGCTACCAATTCTGCCCATGCTCGGTATTCTGGAAGGGCCACCACTTGATCTCCAACCTGAAAAAAAAATAAAATAACATTATTATTTACTAGATATTTACTTATTCATGATAATATCATAAATGTAACTCAATCATATTCAAATCTAGAATTCCACTTTATCTAAAGAAGAAAACATTCGACCAATGTGCATGTACTACCAGTCATGACCTATGCATGCAAAACTTGGTCCCTTAAAACGGACATTATAAGGAGGAAAGGAGAAATATCTCCGTGTATTGAAAAGTGGTCATAAAAAAGGGAAGAATTAAGATGGCGCTGTTGTAGCAAAGGTTCTAAATTTGAAAGAAGCACCAACAATAATTTTTAGAAAAGGAAATAATTAAAAAGAGATAGATAAATATGCAATTTCTGAAGGCGCGTGTTGGCTCTCTTTTTAACTAACTTCACTTTAATTATAAAAGTTAAGTTCAGTTCGCAGAATTATTGCTTGTTAGCGCCACTGTGGTAATTTTGTAAACCCTTATTCGTTCTCAATTTGGTGACCACTTTTCCAAATAGAGTCCCATAAGAGATATTTCTCCTTACCTCTACTAGTGTTGCACAAGACAAGAATTCTTGTCTTGAAAATCAATTTCTTCGAAATTTTCAAAGTCTTGTCTTGCAGATTTCTTGAATGGCAAAGTCTTGTCTTGTCTTCCAAGACTCTTGAAATTTCTTGTCTTGAAAAACATTCTAACAAAAAGGTACCTAATAATATTTCTATATTTTATTTCACAAAAAATGTATACGGAAAAATGAACAACGATGCTAATTTTAGCAAAAAAAATCTTAACGGACCCCAAACGAACTACGTCAACTCGCCCGTTTGACGAAACAGGAGCCATTACCAAATAAAAGCTGAATAAGAATAAGTAAGGTTAAGTTCGATTTATGGGTTTTGGCTTTGAATAAGAAGACTAAGGAAGGAGCATATCAAAAATCTTAGGTACACCGCGATGGGCCTCAAATATGGCCGACTTAAATTCCGGTTTATCAGTGTCGTTCTAATTTTATTTAAAAAATGTAAAACTATGATGTAGAGTAGACGTGGGGTAGACTCAATAATTTGTTGTTTTATTTTACGTTGAATAAATGTTGGTAGTTATTAAAATTGTTATAAAAGTATATAATTCTAATAAAAATAGATAAGTTATAATAAGTATTTATTAACACAAACATCCGATACGCTACTGAAGCAGGTAAGTCAAATTAACGTATCTAAATTCTTTGACATCTAATCTTTGACAAGTAATAAATAAAAGCTAAAATGCAAGAAAAATATATAATTTAGTTAATTTAAGTGAATTTCATAAATGATCGGTTTACTACACGTATGTATATTATATAGTCACTTACTAGCGAAAAGTTGTTCCATTATTTCACTCAATTTTTGCCGAGATCTACCGCACGCTACACAACCAACTATTTTAGAGTCTTTTTCGATAAATCGCGATAGTGTCACTGTTAATTTAAGTTCTGCCACAATTTCCATCTAGATTTACTACCTTTATACAACTATCAGTAGTAGAATAAATAATAAATAACATAAAATAAGCTCCCTAAAGACTGACAAATCCACAAAATTTCAAATCAAATTCAAATGTGTCAAATGAATCAGACATGAATCAGATCCTTGACAGAACTGTCAAGGATCCCCCCCCCCTAGAGAGCTTTTATGGAGCCTTTTCCGCCCACCATGCATGAATACAAGGATAGCATTATGCTCCTTCCTTAGTCTTCTTATTAAAGGGTTTTGGCAATGACTAAAGAATATAAGGACATGTAACGCCCCTATATGGGCTGCAGCAGAATTTGTGACCTTTTTTTTGTTTTGGTGGCAAACAATGAGTCATCGTTTGGTCACCAGCGACAATTTTAGCGATTTTTAATAGTTTGTGTGTAGTAAACTTTGTATAAACTTTATTATAATGGTGATTAGTTGTTCAGCTTTCAAGTGTAAAAGCAGCAGCGATAAGAAAGAGCCAGGAGTTACGTTTCATAGGTAAATAAACAGTCCACTCCAACTTTTTAGCGTTTTCTTATTGAATTCGATAATTATTCTTCAATTTCAATTAACATCTATATGTACTTGATATGTGCTATACGTCGATACTAGTTTTGTACCTTTTGTTAACATTTTAATACGTTTTTTTCGTAATTAATTAGGATGATACACCATAGGCGTAGTCAAAACAATTATCAAAAAATATAAATATTGCTTCAAACAGCTAGGTTAAGAAAAATATGTGCCACGGCACTGCTTGATGGCATCGTCACAATTTGCTCTCGGGTGTTATTTGTCCTTGGATTTTTTAGTCATTGGGTTTTGGGTTATTTCGTACCTAACCTTGTGAGTTAAGTTATTTAAGTATTATTCACTACCAAAAAAAGTTTTAATATGAAATATGAGCAGTATAAATAATATAAGTATCGATAGTGATACCGAGGTCCGAACCGTTCCAAGACAGTGGTAGTGAATTCGCGGTTAGTAATAGTGAGCAAACAAACACTGACAATGAATGTGAGAATTTAAGTTTGGATACAGGGTGTACGGGAAGGTCATGCTAGAGTGTACTATTTGCGATATTTGATACTACTTTTTGTTCGCGGAGGGATATCGTGCATGAAATCTAGTACCAAATAGCGCAAATAGCGTGCTCCACGAACCTACCATTAGTTTCAACTACCGTTAGTTTTTTTTTATAATACCAGTATACCAATATAATTTGTGTATAATACCAATTACCAATATACGGTTTGTTGCCTCGACTTTATTTTATTTCATTCTCAACTCTAAAACACTGGCTATGATAGAAAAAAATGAACACTGGTCAATTTTAATACCGGGTTTATACAAAATTTGCATAAGTCGTAATCATAATCACAGCCTTAATCATCGTCATAATCACAACGCAATTTTAATGTGCGTTTATAGAACATTTTCATAATCATAATTTTTATGTTCATGGTAGATGTCAACAGGTTTATAAGAAGTGGATAGTTTAACTTTTATGATTATGACTATGATTGTGATTACGACTATGTAAATGTTGTATAAACCTGGCATAACTTGCGCAAAGACCTAATTATCGTTTAAAAATGTATAATTTCTAACTTCTTAGAAATCTTGCAAGACTCTTGAAATTTCTTGCATATTAAAATCTTGTCTTGTCTTGAAATTCAAGACAAGAAATTTTGAAAGTCTTGGTCTTGCAAGACTTTTTCAAGACTCTTGTGCAACACTAACCTCTACCCTCCATAAGAGGGTCTACTAACAGAGCATTGTATGCTGAATATGCATCTAAAGCGAATGGGATTGACGAATGAAGCTATGTGCTGGATCTGTCAATCTGAAGAAGAAACGATAGAACACATTTTATATCAATGCGACAGCCTGGCAAATGTGCGGTTCTCTGAAATGGGCAGTGATAGACCATTGACAGAGAGCTATATTTGGCTATATGGAGGGTTCAGTGTTTTTGAAAATTTTGAGATAGGATTGGAAAAGTAAAGATTTCAGTTAACGTCTCTTTTTTGCTGCCAGGGCTAATCTGGACGGGGCCTACTTTGTTTACGCGGAATCCGAACCGCGGTCCTCGGCTATACCGTCAATGACCTACCGGCTTGGCAAGTGTCTAAATCAACCCTTACTCGCGAGATATCCGATCTCATCCGGCCTCGAACCGGCGTGAATGAGCAGTGTGTGTCAATAGATTTTACACTTTTTGCCTTTATTGGACAACAGCACGATACAGAGTTTTGAACCGGTCACCCGTCCATCCACTAGTATCTTATGTCGTTTAACTTCGGTGTTCTAATGGGAACTGGTGTTTCGACGTAACTGGACCGTTGCCCTGATAGGATTGGAGATAACCTGATAGGATCTTCATAACGACATGTTGTAAAATATTTGACTCAGATTTTGTCGTTATATGGTTATATGTTTCAAGAAAATTGTTGAAAATTTCAACACGGGAAAATACTAAATGCACCCGGTATATCAAATACCGGGTGTGTCTCAAAAGTGGCTCACCTCTATAACTTTTTTATTTTTTCGGATAAAAGCTGGAACATATATACGCGATCGCGACCACGACCACACACTGAATTGCGTCCATTGCAAAGAAATAAAAGAAGAAGTGTGTGTGCGGCTTATTGTCCGTGGTCGCGATCGCATATATGTGTTCAAGCCTTAAAAAAACGAGATTTAGTATGTTCGTATACGACATAAATTAAGATTGATTGACGTATTCAATTGTTTTCGGTCACTTCCTGTTTCACTGGAAATTACTACAATTTTAAATTTTTAAATGGCACCTTCAGTATTTTTTACTTTATTTGATAGAAAATGACAGTTTGAATAGAATGACATATCATAGGTCAACTTTTGACATTCTCGCTTGAAAAAAAATCGTATTTTAAATTTAAATCAATGTGCCATGGCTCAAGATTTCATTTCAAATAGATTTCATCATCTAATGTTTTTCGTGCGTCTTATCCTAACCGGTTAAAAGATGCCTAAATCGTATTTTTAATCATCTCAGTTTTTTCAAATAGAACGAATGTGGCTCATTAGCATATTTGGAAAAAACATTTTTTTACGAATAATTTGGTACCACACACTTAGTATTTCGAGTCAAAATGTCGTTATGAACCGCATATTATAATTTCAAATAAACCATATGCCAAAATGGCAAAAATGACATGTAATACGTCATTCTATTTAGAGGGTCATTTTCTATCGCGCTATAAAGTAAAAAAATACCGTGGGTGCCATTTAAAAATAAAAATATGTAGTCATTTCCGGTGAAACAGCAAGTGAATCGAAAACAATTGAATACGCCAATCAATCCTAATTTATGTCATATGCTAACATACCAAATCTCGTTTTTTATATTTGAGAAAATAAAAAAGTTATAGGGGTGAGCCACTATTGAGACGTATCCGGTATAATTAATTGTCGAAATTGTAAAAAAATAATTTAATGTCTCAGAATATGTCTTCAAAAGACTCTAAAAACACTTGTTACTCTTTCAGAAGAATCGATCTGCAAATATTTACTATGTCGTGTCGAACTTTTGCCACAATACGCTCAAGTAGAAATTGACAAACGGAAATCCTGCGTAAGTATGCAAAGAAATTGGAAACAAGTCTAAAAATAGTTTTTCTACACTTTTGCTCTTGTTTTTCTTCTTATCTAGGGAACAATTTACGTCGTTGTAAACATTACGCTATTTTTAGAACAGTTTTGTTGTCAACGGCTTTATTATTGTTTGTGTACATCCAACTAATCGGTTAGTAAATATTTTTGCTATAATTACAACAGATGATTCTATGCTTCTTACAATAAAAACATATTTTATTGTGCATTAAATTCAAAATTTAGTAAAATAAAGTTATCCACTACTAATTATACTATTTTTTGTCAATCTTGCGGTACGGATGATCTGGAATGATTGAGCCCAAAGAATATACCTAGCTAGAAAAAGAATGGACTCTGCCATACTGAAAAATGGTCCTACAGAAGTGGCGCCATCTATTGAGTAGGGCTTGTTTTAAATTGGTCGAAGCGCGGGCTTTTTAAATGAGCGTATTTATTGAATTTTACTCTAAAATATATAATTAAATTTGATTATTAAATCTTATTTTTTACACAAATTCAACAATACTAATAAGTATCGTTGTGATGTGTAAAAAATAAGATTTAACAGTATAATTTATACAATTATTAAATAAAATTAAAGCCAAACAT